>NC_137977.1:37326672-37359172 GCF_963924665.1 Micromys minutus
TTTTCTGAAGTGTGTAAGAGAAACTATTTTTTCATAGGCTATTTGTTCATGCATACAGGGTAATGAATTCTGCAGCATCCATGGCTCTATAAAATGCTTTGGGAATAGCTCTTAACTCACTGTTTTGCTTTGTTTTATGTATGTTGTTATCATTGATGAATCCACTTGTTTTTCACTTGACACTATTGAGTGCATTCAAGAATTTTTCCCCAATTTAATGCTTCTAATTTATATTTGAAATGAAATGAGATTCCAGCGGTTTTCATAAATGCAGAGTATTTTAACACATTTTTCTTGTTATTCTTTAAATCTGTAGGATATCCATGTAGCAACTGCAAGTGCCATTTTCTTTCATCTTCTATACTTTAAGAATATGCATGGTAGAAGTAGATGAAAATTGACAGACTAAAGAAAATTCTGTCATAATACAGACTCTCTGGGAATGAAGATTATAAGATGTAGGAACAATGTAAACAATAATGGCATTTAAATGTATCATATTTGTGGTCTTTTTTATGTTTAGAAAAAGACATTCAGAAGGATGATACATATAGATATTGCTACTTTTTATATATATTTACTTTTCTGTATTCACTTTATAACCCACTCACTGTCCCCTTCCTGATCAACCCCTCCAACAATCCCTCCCCGATCCTCCCATTCCTTCTCACTGGCACTTCAAGTTTCTTCAAGGCTAGGCTAGGCACTTCATTTTCCAATGAGGCCTGACAAGGCAGCCTAGATAGCAGAACATGCTCCACATATAAGGACCACCTTTTAGAATAGCTCACATTCTAGTTGTTCAGGGCCCACATGAAGACCAAGCTACACAACTGCGACCTATGTGCAGGGAGGCCTAGGTTCAGCCCATTTATGTGTTTTACTTGGTGGTTCAGACTTTGAAAGTTGCAAGGGTCCGGGTTAGTTGACACTGTTGTTTTTATTGTAGAGTTCCTATCCCTTGGGGACCACAGTCCTTCCTATTATTCTTTATAACAGTCTCCCAACTCTATCTACTGTTTAACTGTGGGTGTCTATATCTGTCTGAGTCAACTGCTAGTTGTATACTTTGTGTTATTTTACTGCATCCTGGGAGGATTTTCTTTTCTTGTCCAGTCTGATTGGTGTTCTATAATCTTCTTGTATGTTTACAGTCATCTCTTTCTTTAAGTTGGGAAGGTTTCCTTCTAGATTTTGCTAAGAATATTTTCTGGATTAAAGCAGAGACTCTTCTCCTTTTTCTATTCCTACTATTCTTAGGTTAGTTCTTTTTCTGGTATCCCAGAGTTCCTGGATGTTTTGTGTCAGGAAATGTTTTGAATTTAACATTTTCTTTGACTGATGTAAAATTGTTTTCAATTGTGTCTTCAGTGCCTAGGTTCTCTCTTCCATGTTCTGTATTCCAGTGGTGATGCTTGCATCTGCTCTTCCTATTCTTTTCTCTAGGTCTTTCATCTTCAGGATTTCCTCAGTTTTGTATTTTTTCATTTCATATATTTTCACTTCCAGATCTTTCACAGTTTAATTTATTTTCTTCACCTCTTTGATACTATCTTCCTATATGTTTTTAAGGTATTTATTTATTTCTTCTTTAAAGCCCTCTATCATTTTATAGGTGGCTTTATGAACAATTTTGTGTGTTTCTGTTGTGTTGTGATACCCAGGGCTTGTTGTAGTGAGGTATCTGTGCTTTGGAGGTATCCTATTGCCCTAGCTTTACTTGATTATGTTCTTTTGAGGGCCTTTAGCCATCTGAATTGTTTTACTCTGTTTTTGTTGTAGTAGCAATTGGGAGGCGAGATAAACCTCTATAGACCTGGTGGTGTAGGCTTCTGATTGGCTTCTTTGGGCTATATATAGTTCTGTATTTTTCAGGAGCCTCGAGTCCAATGAACATGGGCAGAGATAAAGTGGGAAAATATAGATCCACCTGGAATAGCATATAGCATGTTGTTCAAAGCAGCTTGTAATATGGTTGTTTTTAATAGCATATTATTTAGGATTATTTATGATACATAAAGACTTTACACATTTATAGGTGAAGTATAACATTTCAATCCAATGCTTAAAAATCAAACTGAGCAATTATCATTTTCATCTTCTTAGCTACTCACTGTTGTTTCATGTTGCTGAACCTCATCACTATAAGTAATTATTGGTTATTTGCTTAAATATAAGGAATACTTAAACTCTCAATAAAATTTAATAAATACCTCATTATTGTGGTTTATTAAGTTGGCATTTGTTTGAAATAAAAAATAAATAATTTTGTTATTTTTTTTTCTGAGCAACTAGAGAAACAGCCTTGTGATTTTTCTGGGTGGGAACATTGTAGGAAGGGAAATCAGAAGTTGCATTTTAATTGTTTAAGTCTGAGTTGCTTGTTAGATTCCCAAAGCAGACATCTAAGTTGCTTGTGAGATACATGAAAAAAAGTTCAAGAAAGTAGTGTGAACAGAGAGCTGTTTATTTATAGATACTCTTTGAGTTAATTAGACTAGATGGATTTCACTTAGGGATGAGGGGAGGAGTATAATTACTGAGCCTCTGAAAAGTTCAAATGCTACTGATTATAGAAATGAGAACGAACTAAGGGAGCTAAGGAAAAGTAGGTCATAAAATAGAAGAAGAGGAACATAATGTCCAGGAACCAAGTGAAGTGTCTGAAGGAATAGGCATAGTCTAATTTGTGTGTTCTGTTGTTGGCTATGTAAAAACTGAAAATGGCATATCCAGTTGTGGACTGGAACCCAATGACTTTTATAGGCACTACTCTGCTTCAGTTATGGTGAAAAAGAATACCTATGGGACTTGTTCTCAAAGGTGATGTGAGAAAAGCTTATGAGCAGAGCTAGTGTGTAAAAAGTCCATGGTATATTTTCCAGTATGCCTGCAGTCTGCCAAGGTGAAAGGAGAGACTCCTGTCCTGGTTACCTCTTTAACTAGAGCACACATAGAAGACTTTCTTTTAGTCTATCAACCTACTTATGTCTGCAAAGGTGAATGCTTGTGAATTAAAAATATTGACAGGAATTGTTTCTGAATATTAATGCATTTCTGCTTCTCTTCCTCCCTAATACAGGAGGTTTCCTCACTTCTAATTAAACACTTTGAAGAAATCACTCTTTTTCTACTATGTTAATAATAACAAAAGAAATAACTCTCTATATAGAGTCTATTAGAAACCGTTGAATTTGATTTATATTTCTCAAATGGCCACAGCTTGCATGATTATCTGTTGTTTGAATATTTTCTGCCATAACTGTGAAGGCCTTTGCATTTGGGCAGCCGATTTTGTGGTGAAAGACCTCAAACTTTTCTTGGTCTGATTCAGTAGAACATTATAATGAGCAGAGTTAAAAAAAAAAAAAAAAAGATGTTCAACTGTGGCAGATAGAATACCTGAGGATCATCCCTGGATATGCTATTTGGCTAACTAGAGGGACAGTGACAAATGAAAATCTCCAAGCATAAACTATCACAACAGATTTCCTATAAACTGAAATAAGTAACAACTGCACTCAATTTTAACTCATGTGAAATTGAGGCATTGTGTTGTGCAATTGCCTAATGCTCCATAGATCATTTGTTAAGAGTCACTGTCTATGTTGCATCAATTGATAAGTCTTTAAATTCAAATTGTCCACACGAAGAAAGGTAAAGTTACATTGTCATGTTACTGAACTGTGCAGGAAAAAATGCATCAGTTTCATTAAATGATACATCCTTTAAATAAAGTATTTTGTCATGTATCACTAATTACATTAAGTACAATAATGTGAGTTTTTACTTTTTCATCTAGTCCTTGTTTAAATGATACAACCTTGAATGCAAAATATTTTGTCATGTATTAATAATTATACTGAGTACAAAAAATTAAATTTTTTTAACTTAAAAAAAAAAGAGTCACTGTGGAAGCCTGGTAGAGTCTACACACTGGGGAATTTGATTACCAGCTTTTCTCATTCCTAGTTCTGGTTCACTGTGTTTTAGTGAAGTAAGGTTTATAAGAAATTACCTGCCATTGATTTTTTTTGAGAAATGAGAACAAAGCCAAACATACTTTTGAATGCATAAGGCTTCATATCATTTTGTGATCTCCAGTTGAAATATTTGGACTTTCTTTGAAGGTTTCTGCTCATCAAATTATGATAGAATGGAGTTATAGTCAGCATTTTGTCTCTCAAGGTTCTATACCTACAAGAAATGCTTTTTGAACTCTTTTTTATATAAAAGAAGGGAGACATATTTTTAATTAGGAAATAAAAATATTGTAGGATTTAAAAGAACATTTACTTACATTGTTTTAGATAGCCCTTTCTCAAATGTATACCCATCACATGCCTCTCCCTCTCTGTACATTGTTCTACTATTTTATTATTTCTGATTAAGTAGTAATTCAGCTCCATCCAGCCCAGTTTATTAAAGCTTTTCCAGTATAGTACTAGCTTACATTCATTTTCAAAATTTGATTTTAAAATTACAAAATCATGAAAATGTTCTATTTCTTTACCATTTATACTTTTACCTTTCATTTTTAGAACTATAATCATGTTAATATTATTTTGTAACTATCTAAAGAATTAACTTTTGTTATATCTGGTCTAAGTTCACTTGATATAGCTAAGTACTAACCAGTATAGTTAATGTACAAATGTAGAATAAAAAATTCAAAAATAGTTGTGCTACCACACACACACACACACACACACACACACACACATATATGTATATATATATATATATATATATATATATATATATATATACATATATATATATATATATATATATATATATACTTCTTTCTAAGATTCACAAATTGTTTTCTCAATGAAATGATTTTTAAAATAATTTCATAATTCAAGATTATTTATTTGCAAATATTTAATAGTGGATGAGTGTTCCTCTTTCTCTGTATCCTTGCCAGAATCTGCTGTCATCTGAGTTTTTGATCTTAGCCATTCTGATTGGTGTGAGGTGGAATCTCAGGGTTGTTTTGATTTGCATTTCCCTGAGGACTAGGAATGTTGATCATATCATTAGGTGCTTCTCAGCCATTCAGTATTCCTCAGTTGAGAAGTCTCTGTGTAGTTCTGTACCGTATTTTTAATAGAATTCTTTGATTCTCTGGAGTCTAACTTTTTGAGTTCTCTGTATATATTGGATATTAGAACTCTATCAGATGTGGAATTGGTAAAGATCCTTTCCCAGCCTGTTGGCTGCCATTTTGTTTTCTTGACAGTGTCCTTACTCCACTGTTGGTGGTATTGTAAGTTGGTACAACCATTCTGGAAATCAGTCTGGCAGTTCCTCAGAAAATTGGACATAGTCCTACCTGAAGACCCAGCTATTCCACTTCTGGGCATATATCCAAAAGATACTCCAACATATAATTAGGCCACATGCTCTACCATGTTTGCAGCAGCCTCATTTATAATAACCAGAAGCTGGAAAGAACCCAGGTGTCTTTTAACAGAGACATGGATAAAGAAAGTGTGGTACATTTACACAATGAAGTACTACTCAGCTATTAGAAACAATGACTTTACAAAATTCCTTGGCAAATGGATGGAACTAGAGACTATCATCCTGAGTGAGCCAACCCATTATCAAAAGAACACACACGATATGCACTCACTGATAATTGGATACTAGCTCCAGCTAGCTCTGAATACCAAAGAAACAATTACAGACATTAAAAAGCTCAAAAAGAAGGAAGGCCAAAATGTGGAAGCCTCAGTGCTCTTAGAAAAAAAAAAATAAGAAAATGAAAAAATTCCGGTATTCATCATGTATTAGTATGTGACAATTTTTAATCTGTAATAATGCTTTATAAAATAAATAAATAAATGGAAACATTTAATAATAAACTATTAATATTGGATATATATATACAATTCAGTATAATTACACATATAAATAACATTTATTTTTTAATATTTCCAGAATATAATAATTTAAACATCAATGATAACACCAGCTGATCAAGAAAAAGCATTCCAAGTGTACAAATGGTGTGAATGGTCATGTCTCAACAGAAGACATTCAGATGGCCACAATATGCAAGAGGCTACTCAAGCTCACTAATCAAAAAAGTACACATAATTAAAATCTTTTTTTTCATCCTTTTATTTCCTTCTTCTTTCCGTTTTACAAATTGCCTCAATTCCTCTTGAGCTGGTCTGAAATCCACTGTGTATGCCAGGCATGTGGTGCCTTTTACCTCACATATGCTTTCTGCCCCTTGCGAATCACCACACCGAGTTTTTACAGTATTTCTACACATCGGCCAGAATGATTAAGACAGGGAAATAGATGGTTTGAAATAGTAAGGAAAGGGAGCAATTAGAATTACGACATACTTTTGATGGAAATGTAAATTTTTAGGTCCCCTAAAAAGCTTGTTTTAGCATCCACTGAAGCACAAACAATGCATACATGGAACCCTAGCTCTAGGTGACACCAATACACCTTGTTCGTGTCATCAGTCTGTTACTTGAGTACACATGGGGACATGTGAACACTCCTCTGCACTAATGTGAAAAGGAGCAATTCCACCTGTGTAACTTAGGCGACCAGTGAACTTGTTGGAGTTACTTACAGGAAGCATGGATAATTCAAAGGCAACTTAAAGCCAGGTTAATGTGGGTGAGGACTGATGAAAGCTCTTCTATGGAGCTGCATCCCTGGCCAATCAGAAGACAGCTTGTTTATGGCTTCTGTTTCCTTTCCAATTCTTTGTTGCCTGTACAACTTTAGGAGGGTCCTAGTGAGCCTTGGAAGAGCCACAGTTTCTTAGACCTTGTAAATTTCCTTAGCTTCCTTGTCTTATCAACCTTCCCTCTTCCTTTTGTAAACATTTTAATTTGGGGGCAATAGTTATGCAAAAGTGTGCAAATGACCATTTACAGAAGGATTACTTAAACCAGTCCAAAAACCCAAGAGTAACCCAGAGCAGTAATACCGTGGATACAGCATAATAAATGCAGTATTTCATAGCAAAGGAACAAACCCTATGCTTCATTAGACAGTAATTGTAAAATTTCATATGCTTACCAAGCAAATAACAGACATAAAAGGTAAATTAATATAAATAAAATTGAAAACATGTTAATGAACAAAAGTAATGTATACATTAAGTTATACTTCTAGGTGTATTCCAAAAACATCTTCCCTTCTGTAAAAAGCCTGGTAATATTTCTAGAGAAATAAAAACAGTGAGACCTATGGGGATCCCTAGAGTTTTGTTCATTATCTGTTTCTTGAGCTACCTGTTAGTTTCATGGCTGACTTCCCTTTGTAAATGCTTTGTGTCTCTTTGGGTATTCATGGCATACAATAACAACTATTGTTTGTGGAAGGTTGAAAAATATAAGGGAAATTAAGAAAAAACTATGTGCAGTTACTACATTTGCTTACACTAGCTCTTATTGAGAAAAGATAGGTTGCTTTTTTTTTTAAAATAATAAAGCCCTGCCTGAGTGTTGCGAAGAAGTCCACTTGTACGCAATGTTGTTGACAGTCCAGTTTTCACTCTGCAAGGAGTTTTAACCATACCACTAACTCATCTTTCCATGTATATCTTAAAATAGAGAATTATTAATATAAACTAATGACTAAAATAACTATTTAAGATATTTTTTTCTTACTAAGTATGTACTGGAAACCTTTTAGTAGGTAATGTGAGACTTCTAAATCAATGTGCCCAGTCTACTTTATTGATTAGCATGACACCTTTGTCTTTTTCCTTCAGGAATTTCCTTCTCTCTTCATTTTCATCTTTTTTTTTCTTTCTGCATTATCCCTTGCTATGCCACCAGCCCCATATTTAATATCACAAATAGCAGGTACCTTTTAAGTATTTATTTGTAAGTCTAATGTATATAAGTTAAATATAAACACTATGTTTAGATTGGGCTAAACAACATTGAAATATGTACTATTTTGTTATCATTTTAAAATAAAGGGGCCTCTCTTAAAAATGATTATTTTGTATCTTTAACCCAATGCCTGCATATCTAAACAGGTCTTATTGGAGTCTTGTTTCCTAAGAGGGACATGGGAAGGGAAAGCTAGAAAGATGGACTTGTATCATGTATATGTATCAGGTAGAGTTCAAAGCTTTCTAAAACAATAGTAATGTTAACTTGATACACACTTGCACAATGTTCATACCACTTTGCTATAAGATCTTTTAATCTGCTTGCACATATACTTCCATTTATGAAACCAACGTCTTGTTGAATCTGGGAAATATGGGTATTTTACTATGTCTTTCTCTAAGCTACTCAGTGTCACGAAGATAAAAAATCCTAACATTTTAATGGTATAATTAAAATGAATTGTTTTGGACTTACTTAGTTTTTCAATTCTCCTGTGTAATATAACTATGAATTTTTTATATTGTGTGTCTTCCTCCACAGCTTGATTTACTTATTTTATAAAAAATTACAGAATAGGGCATTTTAATCATTTTATTTTACTTTTAAATCCACATTGTTCACAAAAACTTATCTTGAATAATTAGTTGAGAGCCATATACACTGTATAAGGCTTAAATCCAACATAACTTTTAAACATCTCTTTAAAAGATTATCCTCTTTGACTGGTAAAATTTCTAGAGTCCTTTCTTCTAGCATTTTAGAATGTAGAATACATTCTCAATTTTTCTTAGACTCAAAATGTTTGATTGTAATAATTCAGAGTTTCTTGCTTCATTCCAACTCTATAGAACCCATTGGTTACTCATGCTCCATCTCTGATAGGTCCTTTCCCAAGCCATTTACCACCCAATTTCTTAAAAACAAAACAACAACAAAAAAACCCCCAAAAACCAAAGAAACAAACAAACAAATTTCTTTGAGATTCAACAGATGAGTGAGATCAGACACGCCTTACCTTTCTGCTTCTGGCTTGTTTAATTAAACAGACTGATGTGCACTTCTCCCCGTATTTCCATAAATTACAGGGCTCTATTCTGTTTGTATCACTGAGATTACTAGCGGGGATGCCTGTGCGTTTATACCTCCTAATTTCATGTACTCCTCAGTCAATGAACACATGCATTGTTTCCATTTCTTGGCTCTTGTGAACAGTGTTGAAATGAACATGGAACTGAAGAATATCTCTCAACATAATGATCTCATTTCCTTGGGTACATGGCACAGAAGTGGGATTGCTAAATGGTGGGCTACTTCTAATTTTAGTTTTGGAGATGTTGTCATACCATTTTCTATAGTGGCTTTGGTAATTTACAGTGCCCAACAGAATATTAGACTGCGGTTTTCAACATATCCTTCACATTAATGGTTGACTTTAGATTTTTAATTGGCCCTTCCTTGATCTCACTGAGAGTTTGACCTGCATTTCCTCAGTGATACTGCAGTTTTTATCCTGTGTTAGTTATCGCTTTTGTGAGATGTTTACTTAGATCTTAAATAAAAATATATTTAAATTGGTTTAGATGCTTTCAACTTCCTTCCTTCCTTCCTTTCTTCCTTTCTTTCTTTTGAGACAAGCCTTTTTAACGTAGCCCTGGCTCTCCTGGAACTTACTATGTACACCAGGTTGGCCACAAATTCAAGAAATCAACCTGCCTCTGTCTCTGGAGTGCTGGGATTAAAGGTCTGTGCCATTGCTGCCCAGAATGCTTTCAAGTTCTGTAAGTTCCTGTGTGTTCTGGTTATCAGCCCCTTTTGCTGATGCATACACCGCAACTATGTTTCCTATTTCACAGATGTCAACATCTAGTAATTGAGGGATCCCAAATGAGAGTCACATTAACGGGGACACAGGGGATGTAGGAACATTCATCTCCTACCATTTTTCTACACACCATCTGCCTTTGCACTGTTTCCTTGACTGTGCAGAAATGTTTTAGGTTAATGTGATGCCATTGTTCTTCTTTTTTAATGTTATTTCATGTGCTTTGAATATGAAAAACAAATTGTAGGATCTGTTGTTTTGCTCTAATATGCACATAAGTGATTGTCAGAACATATTAATGTTCCTTTGGAAATCACACATATTCTACCTGGTGTGCACAAAGGTAATGTTTTCAACTTGGCATAATGTACATTAGGGGGAAACTATGACTCCTTAGAACTTATGCTTTAGCACCTGAATGCAACACTTCAATGTCATATTTAATGTGGCACTTGACAGGGCTATGGGCAGAAGATACACAAATACTATTTGCGTGTGTTTATCACAACGTTCTGTGTGGGATTTAACATTTGAGCTTTTAGATCAACTAAAGCATATTACCCACCCTAGTTTCCAAGCCTTCATTTTTAATGTTAAAATTTCTAGTAGAATAAAGTGCCTGGCCTCAGGTGAATAATGGTAACTGTGTGACTAGCACAGGATCCTTCTTTTCCTGCCTTTTGAATCAAATGGGAATAACCACCATTCTTCCGTTTCATGCTGTCATATTTTTATTGAAATCCAGCATTCTTAATTCTTTTGGTTTTCAGGTCTTCAGACCTTATAGAACTATACCACATTTATTGTGTGAGAATGAACATGTATACATAAATATATGTGTGTTTATAATTTTAAACTCTTATCCCCCTGGAGAAATCTTATAAGCCAATTTATTTATTTATTTATTTTAATGTTGAGAGACGAAAGAAAGAAAGCATGGGTGTATGCCAGGCAATGGTTAGGTGTGAACAAAATATAATATAAGCTTGTGAATTCATTTAAATGTGATTCATCAGAAAGTATATATAGCTATATATACAGATAAAAGAAAACTGTATTCTAAGAATGTTCTTTGAAATTTTAACAAAGAAACTGAAGTAGAAAGAGTTTGTATTTTTATCTACATGTCCTTTGCAGTCTTGCTACACCCATGTTAAAGAGTCACTAACATGAAATTTCAGTTAGCAAGGATTGTAATCCCTGAGAGATTCAAATCAAATCAAATCTGACTAGGACAAAAAACCCCAAACAAACAAAAAACCAAAACAACAGAACAACAACAATAAACATAGATAGATGGATTGACTTTGAGGTTCAGCGAAGTCTAGAAGGTGAGCTTGGTAAACCTTCATCCTCATAGGTTACTTGTTTGCAAGTATGTTAGTTCAGTTTTCAAAACTATATAATATTTTTGAAATAATACCAATTTTTAATTCAAGGCATCTCATTCCACAAGATTCTGTACTCTGGTTATTGATTTGTTTTTTTTTTTTTTTTTTTTAGATTTTATAAACTTTTGTTAAAATGACTTACAAATAAATAAAATTATCACATGACAAAATCCATCAGACTCCAAATATATAACTTTCAACTTAGTGAACTTTTATAAAATTAGGACATTTTTGAGAACTTTCTTCTCCTACTGTGTTGCCTTGTCTAACCTTAATATGAAGGTATGTGCCTAGTGTTATTGTAACTTGTTATAACATATTTGATTGATATCTCTGAGAGCCCTGCTATTTCCAAAGGGAAAGTGGCTGCCAGGACACAGATCTGGGGTATGTCAGAGTGATGAGCTGGGAGGAGAGGAAAGAGGACACTGCAGTCGGAGGAAATACACAAGAGAAGAATAAAAAAGAATAGGCATTTAAAACAGAGGCTTGGAACTTCACATCATATTTTACACTTTTAGTTTCTAATATATTTTACGGCCTCATCTTTTCAGAAATAGTTTCCTTTCTGATCTTTGGAGAAACACCATGTTAGAAATGCTGCTCCCTGGAGCACCTTGAAACATCTTTTCACAGCAGCTAATGAGGTATGAAAAGATACACAAACATGTGCTTTGGTCATAGGATATTTGCTGTGCCCTCCGCCCACTTACAGTGCATCAGATGCAACATGGAAGATACCAGGGTCGGTTATCTTCTGAATGAGGGCTACTGGTCAGATGTAACAGGAAGACCATTATTTCCGCAAACCCACTCGATTTCCCTGGAAATCAGAGTTGGAAATGAAATAATTATGTGAGTCTTACAGGCTAGGATGAAGTTCACACTGTTAGGAAATGATAGAAATGTTACATAAACCCAATCATTTTGTACTATTCAGATTAGATTTTTAAGTGGCAACTTTCAAATAAAAAAAAAAAAAACAGAAAAGAGAAAGAATGAAGAAACCAAGAGAAGCGAAATAAAATGAAAAACTACTCAATAGGAAGCTAAACATGTCACCAAAAATACATTAAAAACTTGCAAAGAGTTAAGAGGAAAAAAATCAAATATAAAAACCTCCAATCTAAAGGCTCTTTGGCCCCTCTATTAATACACAGCACATACAATCATGTTATTTGAAAACTGTTTCCTCACTAAACATAATACATTAGAAAATTTCTGGTACTATGACTCAGTGTAAATAATTTAATATTATACAAAATTATACCAAGTAAGTGAGCTGTAATTATTGCAAAATTATGTTTACTGCTGGTATGAGTCTGTCACTGTAATACACAGTCAGACAGACAGATAAGGACACAGTTCCTAAACTTTGATTAAATCTCTTTCCCCTAAGTATTTAATTTACATGAAATGTTTGTGTTGTTTCTTTACAGAAGTTTTAGATTTATAAATTGTATATTAATGCATCCATTTATATGTGGCTAAAACTATTAACTCTGCCCAGGAATGTGACTTAATGATTCAGTATTGAATTCAAATACTTGTTTGCTGTTCTCTGGGCTCAGTCTCCACTATCCCAACACCAAACAAAAAGTAAAAAAAAAAAATAGTTATAACTGTTCACTTTTTAATTAGATAAAAAGATTACCTATCATTGGTTTGAATGGTAGAATATATCTGTTATTTACTGGAGGACTATTATCATCTAGGATCTCAGAACATTAGAGACACTCTCTAGCCACAGTGCATGCTTTTGCAAGTAGTTAGGTTTTTTTTTTTTTTAATTTTTTTTCACTCTTCGGTATCTTTTCAAGACAGTCCTGTAATGACACTGATTAGAACCATTCAGATGGAGATTCACGATTCACAAAGTAAGCATTATGTTTACAAACCCCTCATTGTGTGTAATCTCCTCACCTGCATATTACCAAGGCTCCCATTATCTTCTCCCTTAATGCAAATTCTCTCCCTCCCCCTAGGTGTTAGCATCACCATCAGAGACTGACAAAAGTGACTTTGCTTTTTACTCTCTCAATGAGCTAAAAGCTTCACTTTTTTTTTTTTTTTCAGGGAGGAGTTTGTTCTGTGAGCTTGCAGATGTGGTTCTGGTTCATGAAATTATTTTTCTAGCTAGGCCATCATAACGTGTCAGAATATATTCTGCATAGATGCTGGGAACATCACCTTTTCCTTTTTAATCGTAATTCCCACTGTCTCTTGAACTTGAAAATCTCCTTTTGCCCTTCAAATAAATAACTTACAAGTTTAATGTTCTCACTTTGTGTATGAATAATCATATATAATTGGTTTTAAGTGACTAGCATGGACACATTGGTAAGGTAGAATAAGGGACCTTCCTAGAGTTCATCTTTACTATTTATCACAATTGTAGACTTAACTCAATAAATATTATAAATACACTTCAGCTGAGATTTTTCTTTCATTCCCATGACAACCTTAGTAACAAGGTGCAATTATTCCATTTAGATATAGGAGAACTGAAACATAGATTTAAATATAAATTCTACACAGGAAAAGAAATTGAGTTATATTGGCCTCAGGTCTGTGCTATTTGGCAAATTGGAACAGCATGTTAGAAGAAAGTTTATGGAATGTTTCTGGATGTATTTGTAAATGGACTTTGGATGTTAGGATGAGCCATAGAATCTGGGTGGTGGCATGCTTTCATAGCACATAAACATCCATGGCTCTAAGTTCAATGCTTTGATCTTAAATATAAGAAAAAAATATATAAAGAAGACAGTTTAAGCCACAGGTTTAAAGAGAGTTAGAGTAGGGTGAGGGAGCAAAGCTATATTTCAGAGAACTGGATTCATAACTAATTATTTGAATGGAGCTGAGCATGAGTTTTCATACCTGTTCCTTTCAAAACCAAAATAATTTATATCTATTAAACATAGAAATAAAATTTTAACCAAAACAAAATGATAATGGTAATAGTACCTGTGCATTTCAAACCTTCAGAAAGATATAGTTGAAAAACAGAAAAATATTGCAGAGGGTTTCAGACATAGAAGATTTCATCAGTAGGAATCTGAAATTTTTTTATCTCTTAAAAATTATTTTGTATATTCTCAGCGATGGTAATATTAATTGTAGGAGTACAAAATTGAAGTTGATATTTTCTGCCAATAAACATATACACAGTATATAGGACTATAGGACATGCCAGAGTTCCTTAATTCTAGTTGCAAACTGATATTCCAAAGTCCAAGCAATTTTCCAGATACATATCAATGGTCTACTGATGCCTAATAAGAAATCTCATAATCTGTTGGTTTGAACATAGCAATAACAATCTTTTGCTCCTATTATTATCAGGATTTGTAGACTCAAATGTTAAGGGTTTAGAACCCTATGTTTTTATTCCTTCACAAAACTTCAAAGACTAACGTGGATCTGGATTGAAATATCTATATGGGGCATCTCCATGTAGCTTGTACTTGCTTACAGCACAGCTGGGTTATAAAGGCAAATGGTTTAAGACACTGAGCCATGAGTTATGTGGCCTTTACAGTCTAACAGTAGAAGCCATTCAGCAACACTTTCTCTGTGTTTTGTTGGTAGAGATTGTTCTGAGTTCTACCAATGTTTCAGGAAAAAATACCTATGCATCTGACTTTTTATAAGATTTCTTATGCTGGATTTTAATAGAACACTGGAAAGTAGATGCCTGACATATGACTGAGCATGTGTGTGTGTGTGTGTGTGTGTGTGTGTGTGTGTGTGTGTGTGTGTGTGTGTGGCATATGTCACCATGCTTGAAAAATACAATCTGTCATTCCACCTGGGAATTCTAAAAATGACCAAAGCCTGGCTACAAGGTAGAAATTAGTGAGTCACATTAACCTCCTGGAGGTATTTTATTAAGCACATCAAGGGTTAGCACAAAGGGAGACATTAACCTACCTCTCTTATACTGCTAAATATTTGTTTTGTGAAACCTTGTGACACTTTGATAAACTAGATTGCACGTTTAAGCTTACTTGTTTGATGCAACTACAGCTTTCTAAGTTGTTACACAAGAAGAAAATACTACCTCTTGAGTGCTAACCACCCTTCCAGTAGCTGTGTCCTTCTAGTAGCTCTCAGAACAACTGCCTAACAGCTGTCATCACTTAAGGAAGAGCCCCAGGGTGCCCCTAGTATTCCAGAGATATTTACAAATTTCAAAGATGCCCTGATTTTATTAGTTTGTTTAAAATTTATCAAATGTTAAACATTTATCAAGCACTGTGCATTATTATCAAACTGCAGATCAACAAAGATCCCATCTCTTTAGTTATATATCTACTATGAAAAAGAGAGACATTTTGTAAAGAGATAGAAAGCAAAAATAAATTAGATAATTTTAATATCCATCCAATAAAGACATTATATGAATCCTTCAGATGATTAGGACAGTTATTAAGCCAGAATCTTCAGGATCCCATTAGTTTCCTACGACTCACAGGCTGGCAACTAATCCTTATCATCTGAGTCTTTGTGGGAGTCATTTCATACTTTAACCTGGAAAAAAAAAGAGATGAAAAACCCCTGAACAACATGGCAAAATTTAGTTTTATCCATTATTCCCACCCTATATAGGAATCCTCATTGTCCAGTACCCACAGCATATGCTCTTAGTCCTGTACTGATTTAAAGCCCTTTTGCCTATACCATTTTCATTTATAATATGTGTGGTAGTTAAAATGAAAATGGCCTCCAGACACTCATACATTTAAATGCTTGCTCACCAGGGAATGGAATTATTAGGACATGTGGCTTTGCTAGAGTAGGAGCTGAATATTGGAGGAAGTGTGGTGGACTTGGTGGTTTTAGATGCTCAGCCCTGGTGAGTGTCTCTTCCTGGCGCCTCCTATCTGAGTGTCAAACTCTCAGCTACCTCTAAGAACCACATCTGTCCGTGCACTGCCATAATTTCTGCCAGGATGTTAATGCACTAAACCTGCAAGCCTGGGAGCAAGCCCTAATTGAGTGCTTTCCTTTTGTAAGCTTTGCTGTGGTCGATGTTTCAGCACAGCTTTAGTAACCCTAACTACAACTGTATTGCAATGTTGTTTATGAGTAAACTTTATTTTACTTAATAATGGCTCCAAAGCACAAGAGTAGTCATGCCGGCAGTTTGGAAATGCCAAAGAAAAGATATAAGATGATTTAATTAAGTGAACAGATGGAAGTTTTTAATTTAATAAAAAAGACATTACATATTAAAATTGCTAAAAGCATACAGAAAGCAGGAAATGCGAATTCACGGAATAATGCAAAAGGAGAGACTTGCATGTGCTTCTTTCTCTTTTGCTTGTCCGGCTGTGAAATTTTAGCTGCAGTGACTGACAAACACTCAGGAAAAGGTAACCTGAAGTTGTGTTAGTATTGGTGGTATCATAAATTCCTTGAAGGTCTTGGGACCCACCTTCAAGGCTGAAAGCTAATGTGGCTCCCAGGACATACAGGACAAATGTATTGTTTATTCTTGAGGAGTCCTACCTGAACTAAATAGAAAGCTCAGTGTCTTCATTTTCCCGATATTCTGGTTTAGAGTCTGACTAAGCATATTTTACAAGAAGATATTAAAATTTATAACACTTAGAACTATAAAAGAATTTCGAGGTCAGACTATTATTATACAACTCCAGTTAAGTACAGGGCAATAAACCAGTCTGTGAAATAAAAGTACATCACTTTTTAGTAACAGACTTAATTGTTATTTTTTTCCTTTATTCTTGAATTGTAAAACCCTTTTATCAATGCTATTTGAATTTATTATACTACGTTTATTGTTCTTCGGTAACTAGATACTATGCAAATTGATGTTTAAGCAAAAATTTTAAATATGTACAAAGTCGATTGTTCGGTTTTTATAATGACCATGGCTGTTTTAGTGAGCTCTGCATAACCCATGATGAAACATTTAGCAATTCCCGAAAGAAGAAATACATTTTCTGGTTTCTGATTTCTTAACTAATCTTTAAATTAAGTACCTAGCTTTTAAAATCATATCCTTCAGTGTCTGTCACCTGTATCCCATTCCTTTTAAAATCCAGCTTCTTAAATTGTAGCCAATGATCTCCACGGAGTACTTCTCTGAAAGTGGAGGCCATGAGAAACTTGAGATTAGAAAGTTCCTGAACACAAGACCAAAAATCCATTCAAAATAAAGTGTGTAATGAATTTATGGAAGTCTGTGGCTGTATGGGTGCATACAACTTCACAGCAACCTTGGGTCTGAATGCAAACTACATTCTTATCTCTGAACATGCCACCATACCAGGCAACACAGAGTCTACCTGAAAAACCTCAGCTCTGAGAATTTACCAATTGCCGAGTTCAAATAAGGTTATGTGACATCTGTCTTCTGTAATTTTTCAACACATAATGTTGTTAAAACCCTGGTAACTCCTCTCTTAGTAAAAGTAAAACTCTGGACCACATAATTTTAGAGTATTTGATTTTGAAATTACTCTTTGAGTTCCTAACTTGAATTTCATAAATGATTTATTGAATTTGGCTATGGTTTAGAACAACATTTCCAGCAATATCTTAATTGGCCCTAAATATGTCTCTGCCATTTTGCACTTTATATATACAACATGTATCTTTGTGTGTGGGGGTGTGTGTATTCTTTGAGAGTTTCATACAATATTTTTGATCATCCTTTCCTGATCACCATATATTCCTAGAATAATGTTCCTCCCTCCTCACCAAACTTTATGTTGTTGTTTTCCCGATTAAGTTAAATTTGTGCTGCCCAAATATTTGGATGAGTGGGCTTCTGCTGGAGAATGATTGACTTAACATGGTCTGCATTCTTAAATGAAATTGTTTCTCTGCTAACAGTTTGTAGGTTTATGTTAAGGCAATATATGATTGGGCATGAAAGAGACAGGCAGAGAAAGGTCTAGGAGCAGAAGAGGAAGCAGGAAGTAGAGATGGGAGAGAGGAGATTCCAGGAGGAGCAAGGAGGGAAGCTGATGTATACAGTTCTATATGCACATCTCTAGGTTGACGAGATTGTTATTATTTCTAAAGGTTTCTATGGGTCAATTTATCTAATATAGAAGGGCAGTTTTTTTCTTTATCCATTGGCTGTAAGCTTATTGTATAGAGGGTTTTTGGATTGAGACTTTAATATATAAAACTGTTTGATAAGTTACTAGCCTGTGGAGTCATGTTTTCACTGGGCAGTGGAGAAAAGGAACATGACAGGGATGTCTTATCCACCTGGGACCGAGGCAGCATGCGCTGTAGACTGAACTTCTCCTGAGTTTATGGAGGTGGCAGAGAGTGCAAAGTTCGAGATCACGGCAGTGCCAAATGGTGCTGCAGGAACCGACAAAGCACAAGATAAAAGGATAAGCCTTCTTTAAGATTTACTGCAACAACAATTGAAGATAGCACAACTGCTAGGGATGGAAACTGTGGGTAACTTTCATCTTCATGCTGAAATTTGATCAGCTTAGGCTTGCATAGGTTTTGTGTATGCAGATGAAACAACATATAAGTTCTTTCATACATGCAACTTCTCAGCTGTGTCCCAAAGACACATTATCTCATAGCCACCCATCACCTCTGGCTCCTACATGTTATCTGGCCCTCTTCTCCAGTGATGCCTTGTTAGGAAGGGGTAGGCATATACATTTCATTTAGAGTTAAGTATTCTGCAGTCTCATACTGCCAACAACTTAACACTTCTTGTTCTCTGTGCTAATTACCATCTGCTGCAAATAGAAGTTTCTCAGATAAAGATCGAGAAATGCATCATCTATGGATATAAATGGTAAGTCAATTGTAGTAGCAAAATAATGGTAGTAAGTTCTTTATTGTGGCTTTTAAGCTGTCACCCCCAAAGAGTTTCTAGGGTTTATTAATATAAAATCAAAATATTTAGAAACCATGTGTGTTGGCTAGTCTTATACCAACTTGACTCCCAAATTAGAGGTATCCGAAAGGAAAAAAAACACATTAATTGAGAAAATGTCTTCATAATGTCTGGCTTAAGGCATTTTCTTCATTAATGATTGACAGGGAAGCACCCAGAACACATTGGTTGGTGTCATCCCTGGACTTATAGTGCTGGGTTCTATACGAAAGCCATCTAAAAAAGCTAAGCAAGCGATGAGAAGCAAGCCAGTAAGCAACACTCCCTCATGGCCTCTGCATCATCTCCTGACTCCAAGTTCCAGCTCTTGTTTAAGTTCCTGTCCTGATAATGAGCAGTGTTGTAGAAGTGTGAGCCAAATAAACCCTTTCTTCCCCAACTTGCACTTTGGTCATGGTGTTTCTTACAGCAGTAGGACCCTAACAAGATACTTTGCAAAACAGACACTTTTCCAAGCTTTAATCCTTATGTAGAAAAATAAGATTATTTGTCACATTGCATATATTCTTGCTTGCATTTTTTAAATAATAAAATTATATTGATTTTAAACACACACACACACACACACACACACACACACACACACACATCCTCAACTCTTGGAACTGTTTAGACAAGATTACAAGGTATGGCCTTACTGGAGGAGATCTGATACTATGGGTAAGATTTGACAAAAAATATTCATATAGTGTTATGCCAAAATGCCTTTGAAAATCTGTATATGTATCCCCAAAGTTGTAAGAGAGAGAGAAAAAAAAAGCCAGCCCACTTCACTGTCACATGAGTCTCTCTGCCTCTGGGCTGTGTTTCAAGAGGTAAGCTCTCCACAATTGCTTCAGCGCCATGTCTACCTGTCTGCCTGATGTCATGCTGCAGTGGTCACTGGACTGTAACCAAAATGTCTTTGTTTTATACGTTGTTATGGTCATGTCCTTTTATCAGAACAACAGAAAACTAATTAATTCACAGGCTTATGTAAAATTTTCTCAGAGAAACGAGGTTGAAATTGGGAAAAGCTTAAAAAGCCACATCTGAGTGCTATTCCATGTCTTCTTTCCATCATATCTCCCTGTGTACAGTGCTGGCACAAGGCAACAGCCAAGACCTTTGACACCACATGATTTCCATTCCACCCAGCAGAGGCACATCTTTATTTTCAAAATTCTTCCCTGCCCCCTCTTTTTATTGGATATTCTCTACATTTACATTTCTTACTTTATCCTCTTTCTCCAATCCCCTGCCCCAACCCCTCCCATTGCCTCTCCCACACCATCTCCCACCTCAGCACCTTGGCATTTCTTTATACTGGGAAAAGGAGCCTTCACTGGAGAAACACATTTTTACTGGACAGACTGAGAAGGTTTTTCTGAGTCTCTCAGAATGGTAGCTAGGAGGAGCTGGAGCAAGAAAATTGAAAAGGAATGAAATTCTATTTCAATTGCAAAGGAAGTGAAAATTTCTTTTCTCTTTTTCTTCTTCTTTTTTTTTTTTTTGAGTGGAGTTAAGAGTGAAAAAACACCATTTCTCAAAAGTGCAGTATACTTGTTCCTGCTACACATGAAAGGAAAGGCTCAATTGTTTAAAAAAAAAACAGTTTTGTAAGCGTAACAGACTTTGCCATTGGACAAGAAAATAAAACAGTTGTTTCTGTCTTCCATAGTGCATCCATGTTATCCATGTTCTAATTGAAATGGGCACACTGCTCACTAGTGAGAGGAACAAGGACATTCGCCTGCACATCAAACAATTCATGTGACATGAGGGAAAGCCCAGCTTGGTTAACTTTATTTAAAGTCTCTTCACTTACCTGCTCTTCCCCTGTCCATACTGAACATTAGGTTTTATTTTACTTTCTACAATGCATAATGGATTAAGAGCTTCATCTATATCAATTTACATTTCAAGTTAATATTTCAAGGAAACTGTGTTTCAGATACATATAAGCACTGTACATCTTTAGGTTTCTTATTGTCATATGATTTATTCAGTAGGGAAATAATGTACAAAATACATTCAATAGACTCATTAAAATTATTTTCATCTTCAAAATTAGAGGCATATTTTTGTAAGAATAAGTTGACTAGGTACATCTGTCTTAAATCACTAATAATCCAAGAGCTAAGAATATAGCCTGTGGCAATTTTTGGTATTCAAAGATCATTATGCTTAATTTATAAACACCAAGAAAACTGTTTCCATGTTACGTTCTGTCATACATGTAGCATGTACTTTATGCTTATGGTAGGTGAGTGGAATTTCAATGCATGCTATCAAACCCCTGAAAGAATTAAGTACTGACAAAAATATTCATATAGTGTTATGCCAAAATCCCTTTTAAAATTTGCATATGTATTCCTCTTTTTAAAAAAAAATAAAGTTGTAAGAGAGAGAAAAAAGAATAGATAATCTACTAAGAGAAATACTGTACTCTTATCTTTGATCCAGCTCTAATAATAAATCATTTTGTAAAATGATATTTGAAAACTACATGGCTTGATTACTATTTTTAACCATGAATTTCAGTAATTCACACTTAGAATTCTGACAATGAACTCTGAATCTGTTGTTTAGTCAGCCTCATTTGTTCCCTGGTATTTCTTCACATACAATAGGGCACTGTCAGTCATCATGGTCTACAGCTTTAATCCTAATACTCAGGGAGCTGATATAGGAGGATCAGGGGTATCCTGGAAAATGCTTCGTGAGACTCCAAACAAAACCACACACACACACAGACACACACACACACACACACACACACACACACACACACACACACACACACAAACACACACACACACACACACACACACACACACAAACACACACACACACACACACACACAACTATGCATGAGTAAAATTTTAATACAACTAATGTTTTCATCTTCTTCTATCTAAAATAAAATTTAAACTATTCATTTCAAAATTAAGTTCTAATAAGCTTCTGTTAAAGGGCGAAGAGTCTCAGTAAACTTCCTGGCTTAGAATATTTATCTTCAATTTCCTTCCTAAATCTAAACTACTTAATCTCTATGATTCAGTTTTACTAGAATAATATAAATATAATACCAAAATCCACTTTATGGGTTTACATGGTTGAAATGAGTAAGCACATTTCAATAAATAATAAAAGCTATGATCACTGACCTTATTTTAGGGCTTATTCATGTCTAATTTGGAGGTACTCTCTGAAATATATTTTCTGGCTTTAACAAAAGCATTCTCAAGTTACCAAGAATTGCACATAATTTCTGAATGTTTCCTATCATCTCCCAATTTTCTACTTTACTGATGCCATTGAAAACCTCTAAAATGCTTTTATTTGATATTCAGTTATCAGGATCTATTTGTTGCTTCAGTAAACAGGGATAGTCAACTTGATGCAGGGTATGATGTCTTTCTTCCCAAGCTCCATCAACATCTGTGACTTAACACACTGGTGCTTTGACAAGGTGAACAAAGTCCACAATGGAAAGAGAAAGACGTTTCTTTAAAAAAATATAGCTTAGAATCAAGAATATTTTTCATATTTATGATCATAATATCCATGCCAATTTTCTCTATCGGCAAGTACATTTTAGATTTTGTATTTATTTCACAATCTGAGGGAGTTATTTGAGTTATGATTGCCCTCTATGAGGACATTTCTGCATGTCAGACTCGATCAGGCCCAGTGTTTTAGAGCACTGGCTATTCTCTCAGAAGGCCTTGGTTTGATTCCCAATACTCACAAGGCAGATCACGGTCATTGGTTATCCCAGAGGCTCTCATGCCCTTTATTGGTCTCCAGGAACATACATGGTACACAGACATACATGCAGTCAAATCACCCATACAATTAATATAAATTAAATATTTTTAAAAGAAGCAAGAATAGAAAGCAAAATGTCAAGGTGAAAATCAATGCCTGGCTCATAAAAGATTTCACTAAAATTTGCTGTTATTTGTAACAATAATATTAACATTGTTAGAAATATATGAGTCAATGATTTTCCATCACAGTTTTGGTCATATACTTATGAAAAATGAAGAAAAACCCGTGTTCTGTTACATGTTGTATTGTTTAGATTAAATATAATAGTATTCTAGACTCTTGTGAGAACATTAAATTACAGTACTGTTTTATACAATTTATAGTACCTCCTTGAATTGCAAGATTTTCTGAAAAATATTTATGTAAACATTTGCACACATAATACTTACACATACTTATACACACACACACACACACACACACACACACACACACACACACATACACACACATACAGGAATAGATCTTTATGCTTTCCTGCCATAATCACTGCTTTAAGGAATCTACTGAGGCTGTTGAGATGCTCAGTAAGGTACTTGTCATAAAACAACAAAGGCTTGAATTTGGCTTCCCAGTAATTATATGAAAATCCAGACATAGATATCCACATTTGTAATACCAATGCTGGGAAAACAGAGACAGGATCCCTGGTGTGTAAATCCCAGACAGTCTAACTTGTTGACAAGCTTCAAGTTTAGTTAGCCTGCATAAAAGATAAATATGAATAAGCAAAAACTAAGCAAACACAAAAGCAGGCAGAAACAAAAATACAGAGGACTAAGGAAGACATGTGCTGTCAACCTGTAACACAAGAACACACAATTACATCAAGCACACATAATGGTATAGATGCCACATGCAGCCATAGGGATTTATATGAACACACATATGTCACATACAAGTGCTAATGGTAGCACAAGAGACTACATATACCATTTTATAAATGTATGCATCCAAATTAAACTACAGTGGGTTTGTTTGAATGTTTCACATTGAGAATGAGCTGGACATTATAAAGTCAAACATGAACTGTCTTCTATGCATTGACTCTGTATATTCAAAAAGTTGTTCTGTGTGGTGTTTGTTTTCTTTTATGCAACACATGTGTAATTGTTTTTCTGCTTTCCTTTGTAGCATGGATTGAAAAGAGATGGCTAGAATTGCTATCATTTTTTATTTCATTTGCAGCCCAGTAGCTTGAACATTTATGTAGTTGTCTATCCCCCTTCATCATCAAATGTTGGGAATAATAAACTCCAAACCGCATCATTTTATGCTGTTACAATTTTGTCATACATGATAATGAAGGTGTCATTTCCTACTCCCATACATTTTGCTAACAGAGTTATCTTGTTTGAAGTCAATATACAGCAATATATCATATTTCAAGGATGCATTTCCCAGGGAAAAGTATTAATGTTCTATATTCATTACTTGTGGGTTTGAAGAAACAAAATTCCAAGTATTTTTAGAAGAAAAGAACTAATCAGTGGGTGTGTAAGAAATGCTCTCATTTGAATTGATGGGCAAGTGATGAAGTAATATGGGGCTGCATATTTTCTTACTATTCTACTTTCATAGATGAATCATTTAACACAACATTTTTAAAGGGTATGTGAATCTTTAAAAGGCACTTGTTTTTTTAAATTGTGATTTGAGAACATGTCCAGAAATAAGAAACAGTTACCATCTCTCTTCCTTCCTCTCTCTCTCTCTCTCTCTCTCTCTCTCTCTCTCTCTCTCTCTCTCTCTCTCTCTCTCTCTCTGTCTTCCTTCCTCTTTTTTTCTTTCTTTCTCATGTACAGATTTTCAATACTTTTATGGGCATGAAAATAGAAAATGTCCTAATTACTGGGGAAAAGATAAGGAACTAGAAGTGAGGGAAATGGAAGATGGGACAAGAAAAAAGGGCTAGTAAAGAGCATAAAAAATATTATAAATATGCAGAAAATATTACAGTGACATGTACTGTTTTATAATGTAATGCATTCTAAGAACAGAAATGATAAAATAAATTTGGCTAAATAGTTAGTTCAAGGGTTAATAAATTATTTAACTTGTGGGTCTTTTACAAATTTGGAGTTCAGTTTCCAACTCCCTCATATTATGGTGACCGAAGACATAAAATTACTTTGCTACTTCATAACTATAATTTTGCTACTGTTATGCATTGTAATGTGAATATTTTTAGACACAGATGTTTGTCAAAGGGGTCACGATCCACAGGATGAGAATCCCCTGCCTCAAAATATCTTAGGAACTGACCTCCCTGTCAAACAACTGTGAACCTCTGCAATAAACAATGAGATATGTAAGACTATATTACAAATGAAAAAAATACATGCCAAAATGAACCAAGAGACAGTGTGGGGTAAAGACATCGTTTTAAGACTGAAGGGGCCCTGGCTATGAAGCGGGTAATAGAGAAAACATAGATGCAGATTGGAAGGAAAATCTTCAGTGTAAGAAACTCACAAAATGATGACTCCAGTGAAGAAGTCTGATGTCATCCTAGACAACAGCATCGACAACTTGTGCTAGAAAGGACATGGGAGTTTTATTCGAACATTGTGATAAAACTTTTAAGTATACTATGGTTAAAGAGACTGAGGAGGGCATGCAGTATTTAGAAAAGGGTAAGAAATTGTTATATAAAAATAAAATGCATATTGCTAGGGAGATGGTTTAGTGAATAAATAGTGTTTGTTGTATGAGCCTGAAGACCAGGGTTCAAATCCCCAGCATTCAGGTTAAAAGATATGGGTGACAATATTCTCTACATATACTACAAATGCGATAAAGGACCCAAAATAGGAAGATCACTGGGGTTCACTGGCCACCAGCCTATCTCCATAGTCAGTGAAAAAACTTGTCTCAAGGGAATAAGGTGAAAGTGTGATAATGTTTCACCTTATGTGCTCCTCTAGACTCTGTTCACTAAATAGGAAGATACAACATAAGTATGTATCTGATATTCATACAAATCATAAGGTAAAGAAAAATAAATACAATTTAGTGTGCTCAAGTGTACCTCATCCAAGCTTGGGACCAAACCCAGGGAGACAAGAACTCTAGAATTAAGCTACTAAGTTCCTGAATTCACCAGCCCCAAGAGTGCTAATGTGTTCAGTCTTAGAATAAATCACTGGGTAATTTAAGGTGCATTAGAGAAATGAATATTTCACTAATTCTGTTTAAGATTTAAAGGCATGTATTATATATAGTAGCAGAGGTACAGCCCAGGGGGTTGCTATTTGCAAAGAGTGGGTGTTCTGTGTTACCTCAGGCTTTTAGCGTCTGTAACATCTATCCGAATTTATTTTCCCTTAGAGCACTAGAAGTTTTTTTTTTTTTTTAAAGGTTTAATGAAGTATAAAGTATAATTACATCAAGTCTTCCCTTATATCTCCCTTATGCCTTTCATGTGTTCCACTGCTGCCTTCTCCCATCCATGGCTTCTTCTCATTCATTCTTACACACATGTGCATGCACACACACACACTTTTACACATACAAGCACACGTGCACACAAAGACACATGAACACAGCATAACACCCCCCACACACACACCAAAACCAAAATAAACTGTTGGTTCGGTTTAGTGTTCACCTTTTGATCTTCTCATTAACAAAGAAAGACATTTTATACCAGCATTTATCAACTCACCAGGCATTAAAGAAGTTTGTGTTTGCTTGTTTGTAACTACTTTAAATCGTAGTAGAGTTTTGTCTACAATATTCTTGCCATTTAATTTGTTTGCCTGGACATTATTATCTGTGTGCCTTTGTATATATTCAGCTAAATGAACTTTATATACAATAATGCATATTTTAAACTGGATTTTTCTTACTCCTCTCAAAGGTCATTGTTTCTTTTTGTTGCCTGAAAACTTGTCCAGTGTTTCAAGTGACAAAAGTTAGTGAGACAAACGCAGATGTTCCTGTATAACCCAAGAGGGGAATACCATTTAACATTCCCTGTTCTCCTCTTAGTTAGCTTCCTCAAATGAAACCAAGGAAGAGAAAATGGATTGTTCTTATGCAAAACAGGTTTCTTGACAAGGTCCTGCTACTGCCTTTGCACTTAGACCAGATGCCTCTTACTGCTGAAAACAGCACTGCGTTTGGAATGTGTGATAAATTAGCATTCAACATAAAAGACAGAGGTGAAGATCATTAATGAAAAATATTCCACTTATGCAAAAAAAGCATGTCATAGTAGTTGTAGTTCTGTTTTCAAAGTGACTGCTAATTGTGAAGAGCCCTAATTTCATTATCAACATTTTTTAAAAGTTACTACTTGGTGTTCTAATATTCTGAATAAATTAGTATAAAGCAGTTAATTAATTTAAGTATTTCTATTGTACTGTTTTACTGACAGCTTTTCAGTTGTAGTTTGAGTTGCTTTGGCATGAAGGCTCTGATGATTATAAGGTCTAGCACCTTCCAGAGAGCCTGCAATTGGTCTATTCCTTCTTTTCAGGGTACAGGTTCTGTTTTATATTTGACAAGAAAGCTGTGAGTAACCTACTCCTTGTACTTTCTGGTGTGTAAAGTAGGCCCTCAGTCCCTGTTATATTTCTTCAAAATCATAAAGGAATCCAAAGGAAGGATTCTGTTGCTGACCTCTCAATGCAGTGAAGAAAATTAGTTCTAGACATCCTCCATATGTGGAAGAGACAAATGTTTCATCCAAGTAAGGTCGGGTCTTTTCATAAGCTACTTTTTCACAAGAGAGGATATTCTCTCTTAAAAATCACTCACTTCAGATATGTTTTGGTTAGTTTCTTTTTTTTTTTCTCCTAGCATTTTAACATATTACCTGGAAGCAATATGGGCAAGGAAAGGGGTTATTTGGCTTATACTTCCAAGTCACAATTAACGAAAGTTGAGGAAGGAACCCAAGGCAGGAATCATGGTGAATACCTGGAGAGATGCCCAGTAATTTAAGAACACTCATTGCTCTTGTAAAAGACAGGTTTAGTTTTCAGCACCCATATTCAGTGGCTTATAATCACTTGGAAAATCAATTACAGGGAGTTGGTAGCTCTTCTAGACTTCATGGGCACACCCATCCACACAGTGTATGGCACACATACACTAACAGAGGCTCACATATCTTTATTTCTGTTTGTTGGCTTGCTTGTTTGGTTTTAGGACTATGAAAGAAAGCTGCTATCTCAGCTATTACACTTGCCTAGCTTGCTTACACAGCTCAGGAGCAGAAGTCAAGGGAAGGCACAGCCAATGATGTCCAGTCTCCTTTATATCGATTAGCAATCAATAGAGTTCCTCAGAGACATGGCCAGGGGCTAATCAGAGCTAGGCTCAGATACAGTTCAATCACTAAATTGGAACTGCCTCAATAGACTCTGGTTGACAGCTCTAGCTACTGGGACAAGTATAGGTGTTTCCTGCAAATTTATACAAATCAATGAATTTGGTAGAGCAAGCAATTAACTTTTAAAATGTGGTTAAATAAATATCTATAAATCAAACTTTCACTATACATTTAGGTGCAAGTATTAGAGATATTAATTGTACTCACAATATTATGCAATAAACATCATGTTTTATTCAGTTTTTTTCATCACTCCAAATACAAACTCTATGATTGTCAGGTGGTTGCGGTTCACGTTTATAATTGAGGCCAGCAGGGTTTACAGGGCAATTCACAGGACAGCCAAGGATATACAAAGAAACCCTGTTTCCTGGTAATCTCTAATCTTCTTTGTGTGTATGTGTGTGTATGTATGTGTATGTGTGTTTGTGTGTGAAGAATCAACATATATAAAATGGCCATTTTGCCTAAAGCCATCCACAGATTCAATTCAATACCCATAAAAATTCCAACTCAATTCTACATAGAGTTAGTAAGATTCATTTGGAATAACAGAAACCCAGGATAGCAAAAGCTATTTTCAATAATAATAATAATAATAATAATAATAAAAACTTCTGGGGGGAATCACTATCCCTGACCTCAAGCTGTATTACAGATCAGTTGTGATAAATCTGTATGATATTGGTACAGAGACAGGCAGGTAAATGAATAGAATAGAATCAAAGACCTGGAAATGAACCCACACACCAATGGTCACTTGATCTTTGAAAAAGGAGCTAAAAACATTCAATGAAAAATGACAGCCTCTTCAACAAATGGTGTTGGTTCAACTGACAGTCAGCATGCAGAAGAAAGCAAATCGGTCTTTTCTTATCTCCTTGTACAAAGCTCAAGAGCAAGTGGATCAAATACCTCCATCTCCACTTAAAAACAGGTACACTGAAATGATAAAAAAAAGTTGAGAAACAAATGTAAACTCATGAAATTACAAAGTTTCTGTAAGGCCAAGGACACTGTCAAAAGGACAAAATGGCAACTGACAGATTGGGAAAAGATCTTTATGTATCCTACATCTGATAGAAGGCTAGTATCCAATATAATTTACTTTCTTAAAAACAGAATAAGGGTATTATTTTGCAGTTTGATTGATCCATATTCTCATTTTAAATATTCATAATGTTTGCAAAATTATTGTAGGAAAATCTCAGAAGGAAGATAAAATTTAGACAGGATGAAGCAATAAGAAGTTTTACTATTAATAAAAACACATCCCCAACACAAACACACACACACACACACAGAGATGCACACACCATGTCTACAGACACATGTGCGCATACACACGTTCACATACACTCCTTCAAACACACACAGATAGATGTACACACTTACAAATCTTCTGAGATGTACACACCACATCTGCACATGCACATGTGCACAGACACACTCACACACTCACAACACTCACACACATACAGACACACAGGCACTCAGAGATAACCACTGTGCACACTGTAATAAACAGATACACTTACACTCTCAGATATGCACACATATGTTTACATACAGACACACAAAAACACACACACCCATTCTTATGTCACAAGTATGAATGTAGGAATAATGTAAATAAAGTCAAGTTGTTTACTCTTTTGACTGTATGGCTTTTATTTTGTTTTGCTTTGTTTTTTTTTTTTTTTTTTTTTTTTTTTGCTCTGTTGTTTTGGGGTGGGTGTTTTGTTTTGTTTTGAGAATTAGTTTGTCTGAACATAGTGTGTGTGTGTGTGTGTGTGTGTGTGTGTGTGTGCAAATTGGTCCAAAAATATATATTTCAATTAAATAACTGGAATGTAAATTTAAAATGATTTTTTTATTGCCTGGGAAATTTTGCTCCAGTTTCTTTCCTATTCCCTGGAAAAACAATGGTTTACATTTTGTGAAAAGCTCCCACAGTTGCTTCCTGTTCCCATGGTTGCAGTTGCTCTTACACTTTGCTAGGCTCTTCAGGTTCTCAGACTTCCTGAGATGATCTCCTCCTGTGAAGCTTCTGCTTTGCTTGGTCTACCTGACATAAACAGGGACATTTATCTCAGGCAGACTGTGCAGTCCAGTACTCCTGTGACTCCCTCCACAAGCCTGTTTTACTCCGGAACAGTTTCAAGGACGGCTGAAAAACTGGTTCCTTAAGTTTACTGTACTTTGGGATAGGAAATTTTACTCCATTACTATGTAGTTGATGCTGATTATTGAGTAAATCCTATAACAAGATGAGACACTGTCCCTCAATTAACTGCTTTAAAATATGCTCTATAAAAACCCAAATGCAGTGTGCTTAATATGGTAACATAATATTCCAGTTCTCATGTAATATATTATGGTTAAATCTACTTTCAAAAAATATTTTCAAAATGTGTATTATTATTGATTGTGTTTTAAATGTTTTGTCTTTAAAAATGCTAACCAAAACAGGTATTTTAACTGTACTGAGTAAGTATGTTTGGGGCATTACTTGCACAAATCCATTACTGATTACTAAGTCATATTTTCCTTCACAAAGGCTCACAAAGGATGTGATCATATTTTGATTCTGGTTTGTACATTTTACTGGTGTGATCAAGTGGTTAAGAATTTATTGTAGCCATACTGTTATCTGCAACTCTGAGTGTTGTTGGGTATTGTGTACACTTCATGAAGATCACACCTAAGGCAGGCACTGTAATGCAGTAGAAAGGAGGGCATCCAATGCAGTCATGTGCACAAGTGTTTGCATCTGCACCGTGATGAAAGCATGCCTTCCTCTAAAGTGAAGGGCATCTATCAATAAAGTATACACATGTTAAAGCAGTAACCAGTTCTGTATTTGATCCCTGCTATTCTGAATAGTCATAGAATGTACAATTAAATGGTATGGACCTTTTAAATGAAAAAATATGTTTTCTGATCAGACTTTAGCATCCCTTTTGGTAGTATTTAAGCTGAAATTAGTTTAAAATTGAACACTTTCCTACTTTCCCCTTGTTCTTTTTCTTAAGCCTTGAGAGTTATTTTGTTCTTTGGTAGGGAAGGCTTTTTTAATTTTTACAATAATTTTTAGACATATTACAAAAATTCATGTCTAAACTTCCTTAATTTCTAATTAGGAAAAAAGCAATATAAGCTTTCAATATGGGACTTTGTTCATATTATTTATTCATGCACCTGACTGGCTTTGCCAAATCAATTTTTTAAATGACATTTATTTTGTAGCTTTCTGAGGCTAATTGTTGTTTTATGGTTAAGGTTTGAAAAATACATTCCTTTTGTCATGTTCATCAGTGTCTTCCTCGTTCAGCTCACAAAGGATAATGGAGAAATGCTGTAATTAAATTATAATTAAAAATATCATTTCCTTTAAACAGAAACAACTTAGATAGTGACTACTGAAAATGGGACAAAACTGCTTTTCATGAGTTTAAGGATTAATGAAAAAATCAGGGGGAGACTCCCACTGACCTCCACTGCTTAGCCTAACTGAGCTTTAGTTACGTGTGCTCAGCCAGTGGACGGACCTACTTGGATTCTCAGAAACCTTTGCTATGGGGATGAGTTCAAGTTACCTCTTCCCTGTAGGAAATTTCCATTCTGCCAGTGGGGTAATGGTTAGCACTTGAAAGGAGCTTTCCCTACCAAAGCATTTCCACACACATGGATCCAATCGAGGGGTATTTGTAGCTTGTGTGTTATGGACATTTTCCTAGATAAATCTGATGGCTTAATACTGAAACATTTATTTTCTTCTATAACACGTCTTTGACCCCAGTGCATGACACATTTTAAAAACATGTGTCATTGATCATAGAGGAGACAAGCTAGGGTGGGACGTTTTGTGTGGAACTTAACCATGATTACTGAGAAATCAACTCAATATTCTGTTCTCCAACTGTCAGATTTTTGTAGCTTCCCTTTGAAGAGAAAACCATACACTTTAGGTGGAGTTATCAAACTAGATTGTGATGTTGATTCATTCTGTGAGAGCCAAAAATGCAAATGTATAATGCACAATGAATGCTTGTTAGGAACATAAGTTGGTATTCTCCCAATGATCAAAGTCAGATTCTCCTGTTTCCAAATAACCAATGCCAGGCATATGTTAAGTAAACACCTCTGGTAATTGAAATGCAGTTTCATTATTCACTTGAAACTTTTTCCATTTTATGTAGGTTAGCTTTGTCTAAAACCTTCTAAGGCATGTTGAGAGAGGAGAATGAAGGAAGAAATTGTTCAGCATATATTTGGCAGAAAAGTAGTAGTTCAGAAAAAGATCACACGTTTTGGTTGGAATGGTTTGGTAG
>NC_137977.1:37364172-37546672 GCF_963924665.1 Micromys minutus
TGGTATTAATTCTATAAGTGATAATTTTTAGTTAAGTTTCTTTTAGGCGATTTCTCCATATTAGTGTATAAAATGTGAGAATGTAATTGGCGAAATGTGTAATTGAATTGTGAAACGATAGCAATTGTGCCTCAAATTTTCTTCTTTCCTGGTAATGTGTTGTTAAATGCACAGAAAAATGAGCACATGCGTGAAGTAGTCCACACACATATGGTGACAACAGGACAAATCTGAAGAGTTAGTAGTGTCTAAGGATTCCTGGAGATCTAACTCAGGTCGTCAAGTTCCACTATAAGCCCTTTCACCCACTGAGTTCACTTGCCTGACCATTAGTTGTGCTTTCTAACAGTTCCATGGGGGTTGGGTTATGAATGTTCATTTTAACATGTTCTAGCTAGTGTAAAATATCAAGAGATACTATTTGGAATTTATCTATGCCATTATTCTTCTTTGGAGGTAACTACAAAAAGACTTTATAGACTATTTTAAATGAACTCTTTTTAATGATATTATACAGGTGCAATTTGATCTGTTTGTGGAAATACAATTAAAATTACTGTGGTTTGCCTACTATGTTAAAATCAGTACTGCGAACTCATCGAGAAGTTTCACAATTTTGAATTTCAAATTCTAGCACTAAAATTAACTTCCCAGTTAGTATTGCCAAGTCATTTGTTCAATTTTACTTCTTATGGCCCATTTAAACTAAGTTCCAAAATCAACAATTGATTTAGTGAACCATAACTTTAAAACACCTTTTCTGTGTTCTGTTGTTTAGGTTTTTGTTGCTGTTGTTGTTGTTGTTTTTCCAACTTAACACAAGCAAGGGTTATCTGGAAAGAGGAACCTTCAATAGAGACTATATCTCAATAAAACTGGCCAGCAGACAAGCTTTTAGAGTATTTTCTTGATGAATGATTGATGTGGGACATCTCAGCCCACTATGTGGTACCACTTTTGGGCACCTGGTCCTGGGGTTTTTAAAGCAAAAGGCTGAGGAAGTCATGGGGAGCAAACCAGTAAGCCCTGCTTACATGGCATCTGCAAAAGTTCCTGCTTCCAAATTCATGCCTTGAGCTTCTGTCCTGAACTTCCCTTCATGATAGACTGTATGCAGTAAGAAAAAATAAACCCTATAGAAAGTAGACTAGGATGAATATCTCCTGTCAATTTCAAATGGCTTTTATGAAAAAAAAAACAGAACAATAATAAAAAATTGGGGCTTGCCTATTTTTACAGCTGTAACGAAGTCTTACTATCTACAATATTGGCAAAGTTTTAATTTATACAGAAGACACTTGATTAGAGTAACTAATATTTGAAGGTAAAAAAATTAGTACTGCACTGATAAATGTATTTATAAATGATTTCAAGAAGATGTTATATAAAGCCAAACAGCAGTTCCCAAACTCAGTACTTTGTTTAGTTTAAATGGTTCATGTTCTTTATGAAATAATGCAATAACTTTTAAATGAGACTATAATTTCATAGTAAGATATCCAGAGCTAAATATTTAACTATAAATTTAGTTCAGTGGGATAGGAAAGATAAACTCACTGCTGACATTAAGGTGACAGGCAATATTTAACATAAGTAAGCCTTTGTGAGAATTAATGACAGAAAAGCACTCCAGTGTCTTGTCATAGTTAAAAAGACGATCAGTTTTGTTAAAATATATAAAATATTTGTTGTGTTGAGCCAGAGAGAGAATCTATTGTGTAATATAGTATTGATTTTCATAACATGAAAGTTCCAGAGGACCAAAAATTCAGTTAAATTTAATAGCAATTATCACTTGAAATTGCTTATTCTTATGCTTGGATTCTAATGAAATTACTTCAAGGGACTATACTGAATCTTTGAGGCAAATGAATTTTCCAAGTGTTCATTTCAAAGTATAACAACATAGTCTTCTGTTAGCTTTATCATTCTTAGTTAAGCTAAAAGGTTAATAGTTTCAGAAAATTTGAAAGATCCATAATTCTTGTATTTTACTTTTTTATTTTACTTAATAAACATTATATTTAATAAGTACGCATAGAGTCAGTGTCAGATACAGTATAGGCGAGGGTTAAAAAGATATATTCAGTTTATAAGTATAAAAAGAGAGAGCAAGTCTTTGTTCTGTTATAGTTTCAAACAAACTAGAGGCAAGCTTGAAGACAATAAACTATTTTATAAAACAAGAATGTCAGATAATAGTGGGGAGAAGCTAAAATTGTATTAGGTCAAAATGAAATAAGTAATACTGAAAAATTATCTGACTCTCAAAGGAAGGAAGGCTGGACAAATTGGTAAACTTGGTAAACAGGCTGTTTTGTGAACTAAACAAAATATGAGAAATGGATAACAGAAAATTGAAATATTGTGCAATTCCATAATAAACAGAAAATGAAATTTATCTTAAATGCATTTGTCACCAAGAATGACCTTGAATATGATAGCAGTGAAGAATTATGAGTTTGGTGACAGCAAGGCCAGCAGCTGCAGCAGCTAAGGCAACAGATCAGTTTTGTGATTATGTTGCTGTTCTCACAGATGGGGCAGGTGATTGATCATCTGTACAAAACGTGCTTACGAGGCAGGTTGCTTAGTTTTGTTGTCAAGTCAAAACAACTAGAGGAGTTATGTCAGAGAACCACGGTATACAGCCCCCTTAATCAGCAACAAGCTTCTATGATACAGGTCAGTGAGCCAGCTACAATCCCTGATGGCTAAGTGACCAACAGCATTTGTATTTTTGCTGAATCCTGCTTGTGTTTTCTCAACCTTTAAAGATGAAAGGGCCCTTTTGGTGTTATCCCACCTCTCAAGCCTCTCTCCCATTTCTCTTTCTATGCTTCTACTCTACTTCCTCTCCCTCCTCTCAAGCCTCTCTCCCTTTTCTCTTTCTATGCTTCTACTCTATTTCGTGCTGATCTAACTTGGTGTCTAAGAGCACATGTGTGATGAACTCCCAAACATCCAGCTTTAGCCTCTGCCTGAACTCAGCTCTACTCACTGATTTTGCTTAATGGACACTTAAACACTTCAAAAGCTGTTTGTGTGCTATTGGTGTTAACGTCACAGCTGTATTCCAGCCATGATAAGCTATGGCAGCCTCAGCTTCACCTGGACTCCAGAGGTTGAAGGAGCCTAGGAAACAACTCAGATGTTTACTGGGCCACAGGAAAACTACAAGAGCAATATCAAAGGCAAGGGTGCATTCTTCTTCCATCTCCACTGTCAATCAACCATTCTGTTGCCTTAGAAGTGGCTTCATCCAAAATGCAACACATTCTTTTTGCTTCATCTCATTTACTTGTCTTCACATTTTACACTTACAAAGTTTTCAGATGTTTACTTTGAGCTATACAATATTTCCTTCTTGTCACATTTATTACCCAACCCTAGCCATCTGCATCTTCCAACTCAGCTGCCCTGATGGAAGTCCAAAGCCAGATTCTGCACCTAGTTTGGCCTCTCCATGAATAATTTTCCCTAACAACAAGTAATTGACAGTGATTGAGATATGAAAGGATTCATGCTTGGTTACATAAAGGACTTTGAGGATTTCCTTCTGTTACTACATCTCTGTCAGTCTCCCAACCTTGACTATCTGCATTGTGACTGATGCACAGTGAATTTTGTGGCAACAGAAAAACATCTAGTATCAAGCTGTGCTGCCCTTGCCCAACAGTGTACTAGGCAGGCCTGATCTCTTGTATCTTGCTAAGCTTCTTAAGCTCATTTTCACTGCCCAACCTTGAGCTTACTAAGTAGATGGTTTATTATTTCTATTATTAGAGTCGTGATTCAGGTGCCATGTGATTTCAAGATACCTGTGTGGACCAACTACCTTATCCAACCTTCTGTGGATCATATGTCTCTCATTGCAAACAGAGATGTCTAATGTAACACTATTCATTTTACTTTCAGTATTTCTCATTGATTTTTACCTAGCTGCCAGGGAACACCTTGGCTATATGTTTGCCTGCTTCCTTGTTGTATGGCTTCTGACAAATAGAAGCTCCTAAGAGCCTAGGCCTCAACAGTCCTTGCATGCCTGAGACATCAAGGTATATAAAGTAACTAGGTAGTGAGTGTATATGGAGGGAAGGAAGGAGGATCTGTGTACCTCTGGATTTTCTCTTTATTCTACTTTGAGCATCTTTAGTTTGGTTACCCAGAAACAGAAATGGTACCCAAGAAAATCTCATTCATCACTCTGATATTGTCTTCTGAGAGCAAATCATGAGAAGACTGTAATTCTTTAAAAGCCAGCTCTCCATATGTTAGCAACTTCTCACTGTTAAAATGTACTTTTTTTGCATGATTTCTGATTTGTTCTTCAAAGTCGAGTGTCAGAATAGAATTTGATTTGCAGGAACTTAATGGCAATGCTTCTAAAAAGTACAGTGTGAAGAAAATAAAAGTGAGCACTCTTCACTTATGGACATTGCATACTTTGTAGCTTAAAGTTAATGCAGGCAATTTTTTTTCATATAAAAATGAAAAATAATATGAAATAGTGCTTTGACTGCACAAATACTTGGCTTTTTTAAGGCTGTTTACAGAATATTCTGGTATTTGAAAAGGTGCTGGCACTGCAGTTTTTTGGGGGAGAGAGGCGAATAATCATCAGAGTCCTCAATGGAGAGTGAAGGAGAGATGAACACTGGGAAGGTTGAGAATAAAAAGGTATTGGGAATTAACAAAAGCCAAGGTGACAAATAAACTGTATCTGCTGTTCCCAGATTTCCTTTTGCAGTTTCATGTGATTAATACCCATGTTCCAGCTCATTCATGTTATAGCATCCGTGTTTTCCAGGATCTGATTTCCTGGGTTGTACTGGGAAGCAGTTTGCTGTCTAATGGATTCTGTGTTGACAGTGCTTGCATTAAGAACCCAGCTTGACCTCTCATTAGCCGCACACTTTGGGAAATCACTCATTTTATCTGTCTGTAAATATGGAACTTTTGCTAATTTAAGCATCAAGTAAAATAATTAGTCTAACTATACTCTTATCAGTTTGTTTACCTCTGCTTTTATTCACTACTTCTCATCATTTTCTCATGTCATGGGTTCCCCAAGTATTAAATTAGGATATGATTTTAAAGGGGGTATTTTGAGAAATCATATTAATTACTTTTTGTATAGCCAATAACAATCTAAGATAGGTGAAGGAATGCTTGTGTCTAGTACAAACTGATGATTCCTCAACTTGCTCTCTAGGAGCATCTGGAAATATTTTGTTTCCATCAGCCATTTCTACTTTGAATGAACAACGGGACTTTGTATGCTATGACACTGCAAACCAGAAACCCAGGGCGCCAAGTTTGCAGCTCAGTTCCACACTTGGTAACTGTGTGATGCTGGTCAATACCATCAGAGCCTCTGTACCTTTGTCATTTCATCTGAAGGTAGAGATAGTAGATTTGACCCTACAGGAGCAATAAGATGACAGGAGCTACAAGTTTTGAAGAATTAGCTATTTCTTCTGTTTATAATGCACAGTCTGTAATTGTCAAATCTGTTCAGCAGAAACACATCATAGCACTTTTCACTTTATTTTTGTTCTGTTTCTTCTGTTCTGCATTTGACGTCACATTATCATGAATTCCTGATGATAGAAAATTAATAATCCTTTGTGTCTCTGAGTTTCTACATCCCTAGTGGCTTTGAGGTAGAAACTGGATTGGAAAATAAATATTTTGCCCTTTCAAAGAAAAGTACAAGCTGCTTAAAAGCATTATGGGTCAATCAAGAAGGAGGTTTGCATCTCTGAGTGTAAACAGACTCAGAAGACTAAGAGTTGTGTTTGTTAGCAATACTAATCTCTTATTTCCAACAGGAAAGAACACAATACCTCTTCCTGCCTGGACTTTGCTACTTGTGATTTACACAGTTTAACTCTCAGGACAAGCTTATAGCACAGTCCCTGCCATCATCTCTGCTTACAGTGAAAAAATTAGGAAAGATGCTGTCTCAGGGTGTTACTGCTGTGAACAGACACCGTGACCAAGGCATTTCTTATAAGGACAGCATCTAATTAGGGCTAGATTACAGGTTCAGAGGTTCAGTCCATTGTCATTATGGTGGGACCATGGCAGTATGCAGGCAGGCAGGTTGAAGGATGAGCTGAGAGTTCTGCCTTCATCTGGAGGCTGCTAGAAAAAAAATCTGACTTCCAGGCAGTAAGAACAATGGTATTAAATGCAAATTCCACAGTGGAACAGCTACTCCAGCAAGGCCACACATTTAAATACTGCCACTCCATAAGCCAAGAATATGCAAACTATCATGGATACAAACTTGATTAATTTAATAAACACAATATTGGAACCAAAAACCCCAAACCAACCAAACAACAACAACAAAAAAACAACAACCAAAAAAAAAAAAAAAAAAAAAAACAACTCCAACATGAATTGACCACACTTCAGGTTTCTCTTTTATTAGTAATCGTAGAACAGCCACTAAGCACCTAGAAGCTCTAGTTTTATGCTCACTGGGATTATTTCAGGTCAATTTCCCTTATCCAAAATTCTTGGGAACCTAAGTATTTTCAGATTTTTTGAAATGCTTTCACAAACCTCAACAATTCACCATTCTTAGTCTTAAAATGTGAGAGACACATTTCTTCTGAATCCAGATATATTAAGCGTTTGTTTATCTTGTTTTTAGACTAGGGATATTCAATTTGAATCGATTTTCTCATATATATATATATATATATATATACATATATATATATATATATATATATATACATATATATATATATATATATCAGAATTTTTACCATATCTGAAAATGAAACAATCTAATTGCCCAACAACTGCTTTCATGATAAAAATATGATGTATCATACAATGAAAAGCTATTTAATAATACAAAGACTTAAGTATTGACACATACTATATAGATCAGCCTAAAATATTTGTACTAATAAAAGAAGTCTAAGAGACTTTATAGCATTGTTACATCATTCCATCTACATGAGATATCCATGAAGTTAATCTATGACCTCAGAATTTATATTATCAGTGTGTAAGACTAGGAGTTACAATAATGTGGCCATGAAAAGTCTTTTGAGGTGACATCAGCTTTCTAAAGCTGTCAATGTTTACACCACATTTACAAGTGTCCTAAAAGTTATTGCCCAGAGAAGAATCATCCATGTTTGTGTGACTTTTTACACATGCTGAATGTGCCTCAATAAAGCTGTTAAAAAGATAGAAAACCCCCCAAAGAATAAGCAAACAAACAAAAAAAGAGGAAATCAAATCAAACAGGTTTTAAGTTTCAAGTTTATTTGTTTTTTATCTATAATTAACATTATAAAAGATTATTTTTAGTGATCTAACATAAAAATATATTGTTGGAGTATGGGTGGCTTCTAAGAGGGTATGGAACTTCCTGTAACCATATATTTTATGGATACTTGGAATGACTATTAAAAAACAAAATAAAATGTACGATCCAAGTCCATAGCCATGTTGTAGAACTTTGGGTGTTTGGTCCAACTGACTCCTGTCTGCTTCACTAGTTACAAACAATTCCTCTTTGCCATCATTGTTTCAAGCCACAGCTGTCTGCCAAGCATTGCTTAATTCTGTGAGTTTGTGGTAGAAATTATAGTTGCGTTCTAAAGTGCTTGAACGGATACCATCCTTATATAAACTTCCAGCCCCATTACCTTGTTCTCTTAGGTGTTTAGTTATTCTTAGTGCAAGATTTTCTTACCCTTTAGAAGCTTTGAGTTTTCTCTCTCTGCCAGGTGCTTCTATGCTATTGACAGCTCCTCAAGTTCATGGTTTTCTGGTTTAGACTTGCTGAAATGTGTAAGCTTTATAATTAGACTCCTGAACAATTTTTCAGATTAAAATAAGAGGGACAGTGAGATGTTACTTATACCCCCCCCACCGCCCAGAGTAGCGGAAACTTTGCCTATGTGCCTCATGATTCCTGCCTTGCTTTCCCAGGGTGCAGCTGTTCCCGGCTCAGTGCTCAGGAAGGTGTCCCCACCTCTCACCATGTCTGCACCATCTCTTTATTTTCTGAACAAACCTAGAAACACATCTTGAGAGAACTTTCAGCTTATCTAATCTTTCTAGTCTGGTAAATATTGAGAAGCACGAATCTCTCGTGTTCTGTAGTAATGAAGATATGCTTCCTCTAATTCAGCTCCCAAACACTAACAGATTTCCCACATTTTTCATTGATTCACAGCATGAAACAAGTGACAAGGAGCAGACAATGAAGATAGGTCTAAGACACACAGCTTCAGAGAACACTTGCTGACTTTAAAAGTAGACAACCCTGCCTTATGCCAGTACAATCAATTGCGTTGATTTAAACTGATGACTATAAAATACAGGAAGAGGCCTAGTTATAATGGTACCTATCTAGAATAGCATGGAAGATTTCATTTCTATGGAGCTTAATGAAAAATAAGCTGGAAAGAATGTCATTTAGCATCTGAGACTTGCTTCCTTTTTCCTTTGTATCTATTTCCTCTGTGTGTTCGTGGGTTCTGTTGCTTTTCAACTCATTCTGCTGCACACTTTTCAAAGAGCGCTCTAAAAGGGAGCCCTGAGTTGGCAGTTTTATTGTTGGTTTCCTTGGAAAGACATGTGTCTAGTCCTGGTTTGCAAGGAATCACCTAAAAGCAAAGGAACTTGTAAATGTTCCAGACGCTTGTGGACATCCTTGTGAGTTTATTCAGAGTCATTTCTTCTCCTTGAACCTGCTGGTGCTCTGGACAGCACAGTGAAAAATACAAGCACATGGTTCATTTCATAGGCAGGTTGTTTCACCAGCACTGGCAGTAATGTGGGTTTGTAATGTGCTAGATTCTCTCAAAGATCTCAAAGCAGTATGTGTGACCAATTATTATTTAGGATGTGCATAATATCAGAAGAATAATAGTTTTGTGAACCATGCACTGCTCTAAAATTTTGTGGAATTTTCTCAGACATGTGTGACATTTCAGTATAGTACGTACCACTTACATGTTAGGTCTTATGAGAGGCTTCACTCTTTCTCAATATGATCCTAAGATTTACAGCTTGGTTCTCTTCAGTATAGCTCCTCAGTCATCAATATGACCAGTTTTCTGTTTCTCACTTCTTTCACGTTCTTCCTGAATCTCTGACTGACATAATCCCCTACTCTCTCCTTCTTACATGCACAAAGATTCACACAGTCACAAGCTTATACCCTATGCATGTACTCACTTCTGCATGCACACAGCAACATATGACCAAACAGACCCATGAGGCCTGAAGTGTAGCATTTATCTTAGAAATATTGTTGCACATGTTTTCCTTTTCTTTAATCTGGAAGTAATAGAGAGAAAAGAGTCAAACATTGCCATTCAGTTTATACTAATGGTTTGAACATAATGGATGATCTATCTAATCACACTCCTTAGGAAAGATGTGATTTGTGGGGCTTGGAGTTTCATAGATCACAGATGGAACTGAACTTCTGGTCTCAACTATGCAATTAAGTTTTAGGAGTTTTGAAATCGCTACATTTATAGTTTCTATTATCAGAAAACAACAGATTTATCTTAAATACCAATATTTGGTGGCCTAATTGAGCATCTGTGCCTTTCACTAACTCAGATCCATGAATAAATGCCATTTACCCATTTTAAGTAAATTACTTTTGAGTGTTTAGCCAAATGATACATAATGACTACTTATTAAATAATGTTAGATATTTGACAATAATTTTCAGAGCTAAGTAATGCATTTTTATTCTCTAATATTTGTCTTTTATTTATTACAAACTTCCAAAACTCTAATTTTCAGGAAGAAAAAAACCATAGTTACAGTCAATTTACTAGTGAGAGAGTTGGGGAAGATGGCACATTCTAGTAAAGAGGAAACATTCCATTTCATTTTCATGACACATTAATCTCTTTTATGTTTTCAGTAATTAAGCTGATTAGACCAGACAAAGAAAACATGCTATAGAAATGGCATGCATCTGCTCATAATCGAAAGCTGTCCCAAATGATAGTGGCTTCTCTGTTCCTTTCTTGCCTTAAGATAATCCTATAGCCCCTTGCCATCAGTGCCAATGAACACACATCTTAAACTCTACAAGGGTTTTTATGTTGTTGGCAACAGTATGCTTAGAGCTGTGTACAGATAAACTGGACACTTGTGAAAGCTCTAACAGGAAGCCATCTTCAAATTAGATGTGTAATTCACTTCCTGTGAGGTGCCTGCCTTTAAGCTACATATGGAGTCCACATTGGAATATGAAGAAGCTGTTATTTTATTTACAGGATAATATCTTCCAATGCTTTCAAACTTAAGTGTGGCTAGAAAAACTCCTTATTTAAACATTTAAAAAAGTGAAAACAGAAAAGAAAAGCCAACCTTCTCAACTGCCATTTTAAGGCATAGGCTATGACTATAAAACTTCCAGGGTAAGGGCAAAGGATGAAGATTCAGCAAACAAACATGGTTAGTTTGAGGGACCAAGCAAAATTTCACCTTGCTTAGCATGGGGCTGAGACAAAGGCAGCATGTCATCTGTTTTCTGGGCACACAGGTGGTGTGAGGGTGGGGTTCTCAATTCACATACTAAGTGACTGTGTCAATGTGAAATTATTATAGCATCAACGGGTCAGAAATTATATTACCTGGTCTTGTGGCCATAACCAAAATATGACAGAGAAAAACAAATATAAGTTATAAGAAATGACCTGCTATTAAGCATCAGCAAATAAATAAAATGAGAGACAAGAGAAAAGAGAACAAATGCTGTTGTTGTATTCTCATTTTCCTAAGGTATCCAGCTTTCTAGTGACATTAAACTTCAGCTTCCTGGGAGTCCAGTGACATTGTCACAGTTTTCTTCCAGAATTAGAGCTGACACAAGAAGGATTCTCAGGTTGAGTTTGCTATCCATGCCTACAAAGAGTAGAACAAATATTGGTCCACATGCCCTGGGTTTTGTACAGTGTTCTGGGATTTCTTCTGTTCTGTCTCACATCCATTCCTTTAACAGGAAACAGCTTGTATAAGACATTGTCATCATTTGTCTAAGGTAACATGCCCAAGACAAATCACTCATGTGCAGCTGTCCCTTTAGATGTTGAGCTGAAGAAGTGTCAGGCTGAAGGTGCAGGGATACAGGCTAGATTTGAGTCCCACATTCAAGCTTAACAGCATTTCTGTATTGACTATATATATTTGGATGTCCCTCGAATTTTAAAATCAGTGCCAGAAGTTAGTACATTTTTTCTCCAACCCTTTCTGCAACCTCCAACCTAGCACAGTTCATCTAATAGCAGGCTGTGAATTAAACTGTCCGCCTGATTCCTCAAGTCAGAAATATGCACACCTCCAGCCTCCTTGGTCTCACACACAGTATTATCAGAATCTATCCATCCTCTTTTCTAACTTGTCTACAATTTCTTTAATCCTTTATTCTTTATTCTCTACAAGATGGTATTATTTTTCACCTGTTTGATGGGGTCACTGGCCTTACAAATTATTGTCAGCCCCATCAGAGGACAAGGAGACTTTTAAGTATTGTTACCTGCAAATCTGATCCTATAATTTTCTCATTAGAAGATCCTAAAATTTTACCTAATTTTACTAATAGTGATTAAATTAAATTAATTAATTAATCATTTTTTAAAAATTTGTGGTGTTAGGGATTTAATCATGTATCTTTCTCATGGGTAGCCATCTCTCTGGTACCCTCTGCCTCCTGCCTAGTATATATTTTATTTTCCTTAGAATAGTGCTCTGTCAAGTTGTCCAGGCTGTTCTTGAACTTGCTTTTGCAATCTTCTTGCCTCAACTTCCTGAATAGTTTGTCTCATCATCCTCTGTGACTAGTTCTATTTGAAACTTCCCACAAAAGATATGTAGTCAACTACATACAGTTGACTAGAGCAGAAAAGAATAGTTTTGTTGGTGGTTTGCTATCATAATTTGCTGTATAATCTAAAATGTACCAGTGCAGTCTCAGGGAAACATTCAATGTTGCTTGAAAAGCACTGACTCATACAAAAAAAGACCATAAGCTCCCATGAGTAATATATTATTAATTATTTAAGCACTCAGTTTATTTATTTACTTTCACCTCCCAATATCAGCATTATTGCTACCAGCCCCCCCCCCCGCCCCGCTGCACCTCCGCCACGGCTCCTCCCACATCTCTTCTAAACTTCTCCTCTGAGAAGGAAAATGCCCCTCTGGGTATGCCACTCCCAGGACTTCAAGTCAATACAGAACTAGGTGCATCCTCTCCCAATGAGGTCAGACAAGCCAGCTCGGGGAACAGGATCCAAGGGCAGGAAAGAGATTCAGGGACAACCCCTGCTTTAGTTGTTTGAGGACTCAAAAGCAGACCAAGGTGTACATCTGCTACATAGGTTCAGGAAGGTCTTATGTCCAGCCCATCCTCACTCTTTGGTTTGTGGTTCAGTCTCTGGGAGCTGCCAATGGTACAGGTTGGTCTCCCTGTGGAGTCTCTGTCCTCTTAAGGTCCCTCAGTTCTTCCTCTGACTCCTTCACAAGACTCACTGAACTCCATCTGATGTTTGGCTGTAGGTCTCTGCATCTGTTTCCATCAGGTGGAGCATCTCAGAGGAAAACAATGCTAGGTTCCTGTCTGCAAGCATACCAGAGTATCATTAGTAGTGTCAAGGATGGCTTTTCACTCATGGCATGTGTCTCAATTTGAGGCAGTTATAGGTTGGCCATTCACTCTGCCTCTGCTCCATCTTTGTCACCACATATTTGTAGGCAGAATACATTATAAGTGGAAGGTTTCATGGATGGTTTGCTGTCCTTATTACTCTTCTGGGAGTCCTGACTGGCTAGTGGAGATGACCACTTTAGTCTCCTACTAGGAGTCTCAGGTAAAGTCACCCCCATAGACTTCCTCCCCAATTCATTCCAGGTCTCTGACATATCTTGGAAATGCCCTGTTCTGCCCATGGCTGATTTTATGCTCTATGAGGCTATTAGAGCTTTGCATGACTGATACCATTCTGACATAAAAACCCAGCACACAGGCCCCAATACTTGACAAAATGGTAGTAAAGGCCTAGACCATAGTTCTAATACAGTAACTGAGTAAAAGTCCCTAAGTGTACAACCTCCAAACAAGATATGACTTTTGTGCATAAAAAGCAAAGAGATATAAAGCTTGGGGCTCCCTGATTTGAACAAGTTACCTGTGTACATTTGAGCTAGTAATTAAGTCTGGTTTTTTTTTTTTTCAAGAAAACACATAGAATCAACCAATCTGAACCTATTAGGGCTCACAGAGACTGAAATGTTAACCAGAGGCACTGCATGGACTGACCTAGACTCTCTATTCATATGTTACACAGAGCTTGATCTTCCTATGATACTTCTAACAGTAGGAAAAGGATTTGCCACTGTTGCCTGCCTTTGGAATACATTCCCTTTATGGCGTTACCCCATATGTTTGATTACCTAATCCTTCTAGAGAGTTTCTCCGGTTCCCTATAAGAAGGCCTGTGAACCTGTATTTGAGGTCACCAGTTTAGAAAGTGGCTGATCCCCTCATGCTGGTGGTTGCTTCAGAAGAAATGCTCTTTGTTTTTGCATACTATCTGAGTCTGGGGTCTTCCTTCAGGGAATTTTAGACTCTTACAATTGAAAGCAATAAAATACATGTTTTAAGGTTACAGTCAGCATCTAACAACTTGAGGCCCATCATTTTAGTCTTACATTTCTAATTGCTTTTCTTATTTGTTTGTTCTTAGTAATTTTGAGATATTTAAAAAGAAATTGATTAATCTTGAGCCAATTCACAATTTCTGTTTTGTATAAGAGTCTACTGTTATTACCTGATCACAACCCACAATCACCTTATTTTTGAGAGACACTCAAATATCTGTCTTAGAAATTAGTAATACTGAAGAAATAGAAGTAGGATAAAAACAGGATCATTTAATGGTGCAGATACTATACTTCACAATACTTGTAAGTGTGTGCATATGAGGTGATAGTAAAATTGTAATATGTATTACAAAATAACTCTTTTGGATTGGCCAATACATACACACACACATATATACATAATACACACACACACACACACACACACACACACACACACACACACACACATGCATAGGACCAGTTCCAGTCTCGGCATGGAGAAAGGATCTGAGAGAAGGGGTATCTGGGAGCACCCAAAAGAGTGACTCAAAGGCAAATACTGAATATGAGCTGACAACCTATATGCTGCTTGATACCCCTTTTCCAGACTGCTGCTCTCTATGTTCCACTTTCTCTCTGAAGATTTCTCTACATTCTGCTTCTTGACACTTTAAAATATTCTTGGACAGCTCATCTCCTGCAGACCACTGGTCCAGTCTATCATTTTACATATCAAGCCAGTCATTTGCTTCAGGTTTTCCTTTTGATTATCTTATGAATCAGTATCCTATGGCCCCAAGCTCTTTGATTTTTTAGGAGACAGCTTGCATACACATTTTAACAAAAGAATTCAAAGATTGCCTTTCTTAAGCACAGAAGACAAGCTCTTTGGGTGAGACCCTGCCATGAAATTACCATTTCTACTACACCTGAACCTGACCTTTCTCTGTCCTAGGCTGATCCTGAACTCACAAACTTATCAGCCTTTTTAAGCGTAAACAAACAAACAAAAAACAAACATCAAACAACAAAATGCTAACAAACACTTAGTTTAGTGGTATCTCCTGTGATCACCAGACCCTAAATCTCTTTATCTCATTCCTTGGTATTTTTCTAACAAGTTAGGTTATCATGGGGCTCTTTCTTTCTTTTTTTTTTTTTTCCTTTAGATTCATGGAGCACCTCTTACAATTCATATTCATCCTTAATTCTTGCATAGTTGAAATTATATGTTTTTGAACTTATGTGTTGAAAACTTTTCCCCATAACCTCAAGGGTTGTACTGAAGGTCCTTGTGTTACCATTTAGCTGAGACATAGCTACAACCTCAACTATCTAATTATCATGGACTCATTAAGGTTAACAAGGAGAACATTCCTCGAAAGGAAAGAGTCCTCCACAGCTAGTGGGTTTAGAAAATATGTACATTATTGCACAAAGAAGCCTTCTGCTCACTGCAGCCATTGACATTTGTGTGTGTGTGTGTCTATGTGTGTATACATACATACATACATACATACATACATACATACATACATACATATAATCTTTAGAAAAGAGAATCATAGAGGATGGCCAGAATCCCTTATTCTGGTGATCAAATACCAATCCTTTTAAAGGTTGAGCCCAATGTATGGTGGCTTGAAACCCTGTAAATGCCACTAAATATGGCCCGAAAGTCTCAGATGGACTATCTTTCTTATAAGTAGCATGCCATCTCATCCCATATATAGAGTCTGGAAACCTGGACAACTTGGAAGTTCAGGATTGCCTTGCTGCTAATGCTCTTAGGTCCTGACACTTTTTATAACACTAAGAGCTGATCCAGTACTCAGGCTAGTGGCTGAGCTTTAATAGCCAATGTCCATTTCAAGAGGAATTACTACAATTACCTCAGAAGCAAAAACAGCATAGTGCCAATACGCTATGAACTATTAGCTTAACTTTCACCATGAGGTAAACAACCAATAAATATTGACCAATATTTCTATTGTTTTATTTCAGTGGACAGAGTATGATTTCTTTTAATGACATACTGGCAGGGCTGCTGATGAGGAGTAAACACAACAAAATGCCTTTGGGTAATAAAAATGTCAGACATTGATTATGAAATAAACATGTTTAATTTGGTTCAATTCTTAAAGATCCAATGGGATTTCATATTTGATAGAAAGATGGTGGAGATTAAAACAGGAAGTGAAAGCAGTCTCTTCAGAATATCTTATAGCTAGTCATTGCCTTTCTACCCAAGTCAATAAAAACTCAAATCATGTTTTTAATTTCTCTTAATTGTGCCTTTTAACTATATATATTTTATAATCTCTTGAGATGAAGAGTGAAATCCAAGCATTATTTTAAGAGATATGTAATCCCAATTTTTCATTTGACCAGACACTTAAAAAAATATTTGATATTCTTTCCTAGAGAAGTGGATAGTGTCTGAGTTTCTCACACAGAGAATTGACACTGAGAGTATTTAATGTAATAAATGAATATCGCTGCTTTATGTAGGTCAGGTGGTTTATGCTATGAGGTCACAAATCACATGGTAATTTAAAAAATGGGAAATGAGAACACTGATGAAAAATGTTCTTATCCAGCTTTCATTTGCAGTAGAGAGATTCATGTGTGCAACTTCTTACTTTATCCAGAGCCAGATCTGGAGTCAATAAAATACCCTATGAGTCTTTTTCCAGAAGGTGCTCTGCCAACACTTTTTATCATCTCTGAGAAGAGTTAGTGTTCTCAAGTTCTCTCACACCTGTAGCTTCTTCATTCTCAAAACTGCAGATGACTGGATTCTATTTAGACAGTGTTACAGTTCAAACTATACATATTTAGTATGTTATCAACAATTAGAAAAATGAAATCAATTTCTTCTTTGATTTAATGTCATCTTAAATGCATAACTTTTGTATCTCAGTCTTATAAGGAACATATTCAAACAGAATGGAGGCTTTAAGCCCATTTACAACCACATCATGAATGTCATAGACAGATATTTTTTTGGTTTAAGTGAAAATTCAATTTTAATTTCACCTAAATACTAGTGCCGGAACACTCCATATAAACACAGCTCGTTCTAGATATTATGTAAAGAATGGATAAAAAAAAAAAAAAACCTACTCTTTACCTTCACAGTGTTTACAATTAAGGTAGAACTTGTTGTATTTCTTGCACATTAGTGATTTTCTCACAAATGAATCAATTAAATTATTTACTAAGTACTTTAGCATCATGTGTATGTGTGACTTGCAGTATTTAGCACTGCAGCAGGTTCATTGTTCTTTTGCTGCATTGTGTAATGGTTGTGTTTTGTATTATGCCCACCCCAGTATCTAATTACCTACAGTGCTTATAAATACAGCATATCAAAACGTCAATGACAACAAGAAAATAAATACATGTGGCATACTCATGTAGTTATGTTTCTTCACTTGAAGGGTAATTTATTCTAAAAACAGCACAGCAGCACTCCTCTATGTCTCAGTACCCAGTGTGCATACCACAATAAATTAGACTGGTTGTAGGAGAAGTGATTGATGTAGTGCTAATCCATAATCCAAGAACTGTAAAGATGAATCAAGTTGTAATATGTGTATATATGGTATTATGATTATCTACACACTAAAAATATGCAAATAGACCTACAAGGATTGAAATATCCAAATGTTATGCTTACTGATGAGAAATATAACATTAGTCTCTTTGGAGAAGATGGATAAATGAGGAATATGTGAAATATATATATATATATATATATATATATATATATATATATATATATATAATTTGTCACATGACATCTAACTTGCCCATCATAACAATCATCATAACAACAAAAATTCTTTTCAGCTCTTGACAGTATGCTGGATCTTCAGAAGATTAGGCACACTGATCATCTCATTGATTTATGTTATTTTTTGTTAAATCAAAGAGGAGCCTTATAAGATCTGCTGACTCTTCACAGGCAAGAGTAGGGAATTCCCCACACTGGAGTTCCAAACACAGGAGTACCATTGATATTGTCATCTCAAAGAGTCTCACATACTTTCTTGGATTTTCAGGTGAGAGTAGGGGAAAAAAAGCTCGTGCTGGGGGGAATGGTACAAAGTATGAAATTTCAATGGTAGTCATTAAGGAGAACTCAATATTTCACATTGAAGATAAGTATCTTAAAAATACTGCTCTAGTAAAAACAACTTTATTATGGTGTATGTCAAAGACCCTATAAGGGAAAGAACTGTGTCAGCACGGGAAAGGGCATAGTGATTCAGGATTAGTCAAGGAGCACACCTTCAGTAATTCAGTTATTATAAATATCATTGATGAGAATTGTGTGTTATCACAATTAAATATAAAATACTTATTCATTTGATGTGTGTATGCTGTGTATCTATGTGCCCCATTTCCATGCAACTTATTTTAATGTAAGAAGAAAAGGAAGGAGTAGCAGCTGGAAGACTCAATAACAATAACAGAATTGGGTGTATTAGTAGCTAGAATTATATTTTGTTTTACATTTTTTTTTCATGGAATCTGAGCTGTGCAGGCCATGTTGTATTAAGAAAAATCAGTGTTTTATTCTTCTGGTGGATAGACAATTTAAGAACTCATAGTCCTGATATGAAATAATATGTTACATATTCTATTTTATACAATGGAAACAAAAACAATTAAAACTGTATTAAGTTTATTCTGAAATTACCTAATTTTTCACCATCTCAAAAGAAATCTTAGGTTAAGAAGAAAAAGACTGGGAAGAAAGACCACAAAATGAGATCTTTGAAACAGGAAATACTGTGCTTTCCTGGCAAATTTTACCCAGTAATCATTGAGCATTTTCCTAATATGGGTCTTGGTTTTCCTGTGTATTTATAGTCCAGAAATGAACTTTTTGATGTCATCCAATTGTTCATGTACAAGACAAGGCATTTAAAATACAGATAAATATGGTTAAGAACTATTTCAAGAAAAGTGATTTCAAAGAGTCACTTTGTGGAATATGTATATATGTATGTATGTATGTATGTATGTATGTATGTATGTATGCATGCATGCATGTATGTTTGTGTGTATACTGCCAGAGAAATGGTAGTAAGTGATTAAATAAGTATGCTTCAGAGATAGAGTGCAAATGACATATTACATTACTTTAAATTTAAAAGTAAACTATAATTATATTATTTCTTTCACTTTTATTTTTTTCACACCCATCTAAACTCCATCTTGATCCCTTTCCATATCCCTTTTGTCTCGGACCCTCAAATTGATGACCTCTTTGTATAACACATATGTACAGATACATACATTTATAAATGCAATGTACTGAGTCCTTTTGTGTGTATAGTATTTCAGGGCTTGCCACTCTGTATTGGATAGTCAGTTTGTAGCATTATCCCTGGGGGAGGAATATTTTTCTCTTATACATCATTAATTGCCTATGGCATGGACAACATAAGAGTCTCCACTAGTGTGTAAACATGTCTGTTGATATTATCATTGCAAATGTCTTGTTTTGGTAGCCATATTGTTGAAGTGTCATGGGTACAATAGAATTCCTGGTCCTCTGATTCTTACAATCTTTCCAACCCATGTTCGGCAGTATTCCCTGAGGTGCAGAAGTTGAGCTCTAAGTATATCCACAGAGCTAAATTTTCCAATTTTCATTGATTTTTATATTCTTGCCTATTTGGGTTTTCTGCAATGGCTTCTCTTTGTTGTACAGAAAACTTATTTTTTGAGGAGTAAGTGCTACACTTATCTCCAAATTTTTACGATTTATTTTTTGCAGTATTGGCAACTTACAAGAAGGCTGATAATGTGTTTAGCCAGTTTTTGACCAACTGTGTTTAAGTTACAACCCATACACTGTTAGTGTTTGGAGATGATTGCGTTATTTATTACTAAAATTGGACGATCGAGAAAAATATAAGTTTTTAAGGATAAATACTAACTAATTTTCTTTAACTTTTTTTGTTAAAGTAACGTTTTTTGAACAATTTTATTTTACAAAACAAATATAAATGTACAAATTTTAAGCATTTTGCATAAAGGTATACAAATACATTTTTGTCAGTGCTTGGCTTTTTTTTTCCCCAAAGGTTTGATAGTGTGCATTAAGGTCTTACTAGTTGCAATGAACATAAAGTACATGTAAAACAGGATGTAACCTAGAATTAGTCAAAGTTTTCTTGGTGTGTAAGGATAGAGCATAATGTTTTTTTCTTTTCTTTTCTTTTTTCTTTTCTTGAACTTCACACAGTCTGTGAGTTGTTTCTGGGGTGTTCTGAGCTTTCTGGGGTTAGTATCCCATTATCACAGACTGTATATTATGTGTGTTTTTTGTGACTGGGTTATCTCACTCAGGATGATATTCTCTAGATGCATCCATTTTCTTACAATTTGGTTAAGTCATTGTTTCTGATAGCTGAGTAATACTTCATTGTGTAAATGTACCACATTTTTTGTATTCATTCATCTACTCAAGGACATCTGGGTTCTTTCCAGCTTCTGGCTATTATAAGTAGAGCTGCTATGAATATTGTGGTGCATGTGTCTTTGTTGTATATTGGAGTGTCTCTGGGGTATATGCCCAGAAGTGGAATAACTGGATCTTCAGGTAGTAGTATGTTCAATTTTCTGAGGAATCTCCAGACTGATTTCCAGAGTGGCTGTACCAGTTTACAACCACACCAACAGTGAGGAAGTGTTCCTCTTTCTCCACATCCTTGCTAGTATCTGCTGTCATCTGAATTTTTGATCTTGGCCAATCAGACTGGTGTGAGTTAGAATCTCAGGGTTGTTTTGATTTGCATTTCCCTGATGGCTAATGATGCTGAGCATGTCCTTAGATGCTTCTCAGCCATTTGATATTCCTCAATTGAGAACGTTTTGTTTAGCCACTCCAGCTTGCTTCTTGGGGCCATTTGCTTGAAAGGTTTTTTCCCAAACTTTTACTCTGAGGTAGTGTCTGTCTCTGTCTTTGCCTCTGAAATTATTTTTTTGTATGCAGCAGAATGCTGGCTTTTGTTTATGTATCCAGTCTGATAGACTATATCTTTTTATTGGGGAGTTGAGTCCTTTCATGTTAACAGGTATAAAGGAATAGTGGTTCCTGTTTCCTGCTATTATTGCTTTTATAGGTTTAATTGTGCCTGTGTGTCTTTCTTCTTTTGGTTTTCTTGCTTAGGAGTTTTCTTGTTTTTACTAGGATAGAGTATTCCTAATTCTTCTTTTACTAATTCTTCTTCTAATTCTTGTCCCTCCACTTCTTCTTTCTCCTCCTCCCCAACCTCATCTACCTCTTCTTCTCGTCTAATTAATACTTCTCATACAAGAATGGATGTCAGTCTATTCAATGAAACATGGAAAACACACCAATGGTTCAATCTTCACAGAAGAAGTGGTTCTCTTTTCTAGTAGCTACAAATAGATCATCATAAATGCACATGGCCTAGGTAGCACCTTTTCACCTACAAGGAATTTTACTAGCTTGATTTTATTTAGATTCTGTGCAAATAGGCACAGTTGCCATTAGTTCATGAGTGTGATAGCCAAATATTTTTTAATTGAACAACTTTATTTTAAATAACAAAGATAAATGTACAGATTTTCAAAGCATTTTTGCATAAAAGCATATGAATACTTCTCAAAGACAGAATTCCACACATTGTCCATTCTCTGGCTCTTAAGTTCTTTTTGTTATCTCTTTCACAGTGATTCCTGATTCTTGGCAGTGAGGATGATGGGTAGTTAACAAAGATGTCCCATTTTAGGCTGAGTACTATTTAGGACTGAGAACTCAGTTTCCTATTCTCAACACTCTTAACATTTATGCATCTGTTCCTTAACTACTCTCAAATTCTAAAAGATGTTTCTGTGACTTAGTTTGAGAACAGCCTAAGTGTATGTGTATAAACATAAATACTTATAAGTCAGTTTGTAAACATGACCTTTTAGCAAAATTAAAACGTCAAGTTCTACTGTAAGGGCTATGATCACCCCAGTCATGGACTCCTTCCCATGGAAAAGGCATCAAATCAAATCATAATGTGTGTTTTTCCCTTATATCTGTCATTCTTCTTTTGTTTCTATCAGGTCAGTATTGTGATATGCAGTAGTCCATCTCTATTAAGATAACCAATACTTTAAAGCAGATCTATAATGTAGGATATGACCTCTTAAAATGTAAATGATGATTCATGTCTTTGATGAGTTTTGTTACAAGTGTAGAACATAGCATAATCAAGATCACACTCATTTTATTCTAGCAAGAATATGTTTTTATGTCTTCTGTTGTTTTCAGAAATTGCTCTGTGTGTCTAGAAGTTTTTTTTTCTGAAAGATAGTCACTTTCCAAATAACTATGAATATTAATTAACAAGGTAGAATTAATATGAAATTGGTCACTGGTGTGCTGGTAAATGTCTAATAGCTGGCTTTTAGAAGAGTAAGAATTACAATGTAGAGCCCTGTTTTATAGTATCTGCCTGTTTTAAGGTGAGCTACTTTATAAATTGCTAATTTTAAGGCATTTACTTGTGTCAGTCAATGTAACTTTGAAAGAGATGCCTAAGGCCAAAATACTTGCACTATAATAAATTTTTAACATAGGTGTGTCATCAGCAATATAAAGAAGAGTGAAGAATTAAAAATTAATGAATTATCTCTTCTAAAGAGAATGAGGTAGAATGATTAAAATCTCAAAGTTATGCTGGGCTACACATTACTTGACATAGTTTTTCATGCCTACATTTCCCAAAACAAGGAGATTGAGAAGCAGGAGACTGCTGAATTTGAAGTCAGCCTGGAATCCGTGGGTGGTTAGTGCCATACCAACCTGAACTACAGTGTGAGAATGAATCCCACTCCCTCAAAACTAAATGAAAGAGAGAAAAGTTGTATATACTTATTAACAATTTTACTTAATGCTTATGGAATTTAAATTTTAATAATGGCTATAAGATAAATAATGAATTACGAAATGGAGAAAGTCAAACCAGTAGCTCCTGAGATCTAGTATGAGGATTTTAATGTACATGACTCATTGGGAGTCAAACAGTTTATGTCATCTAGAAAATAAACAATGAGGGGAACATTTAACTCAATTTCAATGAAGAGTGCCTACATTCTGCAGATTGCTAGTCTGTTCATTAAGTAATGGAACTTTAGTGGTATGGGGTTTTCTACAAGGGTTGTACTAGAATTCGGGCTAATTTACATTTTCCTCCAGACCTGTGCTTTATGACACTCAAAGCAGCCTGTGTGATTCATTCTTAGCATAAAGATCAAGAGTCGTTTTGCTTCAGGGATGAATGAAGATAGTAGGATATGCTTCTTCTGATTATTGTCATTTCCCTGGCTCCTGCCTGAAGAGGATTTATGACTTAGCGAGCTTCACATGTTTACTACAGTTCATACTAAAGGAAGGCAGCTAATATTAAACACAAAGTGAACATAAAAATTTTTGCTGGTAGTTATTAGAAAGTAATTTAAAATGAAAGAAGATTTTTTAATTTGAAATTAATTACATTGAAAATATATAATTCTTGTCTGCCAAATTATAATTTTATATTAATTTTAAGATAAAAATTAAGTCTTATTTTTACTCATATTCCAAACTGTACTTTGAAATATTTATGTTGTCATGAGTTGAGGTGATAGTTATGATTTGCTTATTTATTCTCTTTTTTAGAAGGTATTGTATGACAGTTAAAGTAATATAATCTGTGTAACTTCATGAGACAAGATATTTTGAGACCATTCTAGTAGTGATATGACTCTTAGTATTACATCATACCTATTTGTAGAAATTTTCCTGAGAAATGCTGAATGTAGGGCTTGTTACTCTAGTTAAAAGGAAAAAAATTAAATCATCCAAATTCAGGTTAATCCACATTTCTACTCAGTTTTATAATTGAGCAACTTCATTCTTTTTTTAGTGTATCACTTTGCTTTGTGTGGGGATGGTGTGTAACTATTTCTAGGCATGGAGGTTGAATCAAGTGCCAGGTTAACCATCTGACAGTCAATTTACATGGTTCCTTGACAAAGTCTTTTTATAGTGATGTCTCTTGTTTTCTAAATTTATATTCTATGTATAGAAGTAGAATGTAGTAATTATGACATTATACTTTGGGGCAATGTAAGCTTGCTATTTTTGGTACTTACTACTTTCTTCTAATATTTTTATAGCAAAAAAAGGGGGAATGAATATAACGCAATTTAACATTGAAGAGGCTAAGTACCTGAAGCTAAGTGAATCCAGATTATCAAACATAAGTCCAATTGATAATACATTTTTAAATGTGTTCAAATTTTTTTTATCTCTATGAGTCTTCTTACATCATGTTTCCTTGGAGCAACCATGAGAACACTAACTCTTATTTGAGTGATATCACATTGAGTCTGTAATGCTCTGTGTTACAAAAACCAAGAGAAAGCTGAGAAATTATTACAACCTAGAATATCCATTGATGTAAAATAGTCAACACACACACACACACACACACACACACACACACACACACACACACACTTACTTTGCCATCATTTTAGATAGAATCTCTGGGGTAGCAAGAAGATATTAAGTGAAAGGTGAGGAAATACCAAGAGAGAATGGGCATTAACTTTCTATATCATATTGATTCATTAATTTTTATAAATGCACCATTATTATTATAAGATGTGAAAAGCAAGAGAAATAGGTTGAGAGGTGTGTGACTATTCTCTACTTTTCTTAATAATTCAGTAAATACTAAAACATGTTATAGAATCAAATAGATATTTGAAGTCAGTACTATGTAAATAATGACGTAGAAATATTAGTAGTGTTTACATATACACAAGACTGTGCTAATACTATATAATCCCAGGACAGTTAAACAAATAAGTCTTAAGAAGATAACATCAAAACAGGAAAATGACCGAAATTAATAAATATTCTTTATTAAGGCTCAGCACTAATATTATAAATTCATCCATAAATGGATATATATTAACATATTGGATTTGAAATTCAGCCTTCTTCTTCCTCCAAGAAACTTCACCATCAAGAACAGTTATCACTTTAGAGTAAAGCAATAGAAAAAGTCATTCCCAGAAAATGTAACAATAAAAAAGCAGACATATTTCTTCTAATATCTGATGAAATAGACTTAAACCAAAACAAGTTCGAAGAGATTTCGAAGGACATTTTGAACACAAAGAGAAAAAAAAATTGAGCAATAAAATACTACAATTTAAATATTTGTGAACTAAGCAGAGGTATACCTACATTATAAAACAAATAATATTAGACCTAAAAATCAATTGACCCCACTCTCACAAATAGACATGTGATACATATAAAACCTAAATAAAGTAACTCTTGAGTTGTGACATAATATTATCAAATTGGCCTAATAAATATCTACAGAACATTTAACCTAATCACTAAAGACTATACTAGCATTCCTTGGACTCTTTTTTCAAAATCAACCAGAAAATAAACAAAACAATTTTGACAAATACAGTAAAATTGAAATAAGATCCTGCATATATTACTCTACCACAAAGGACTAAGCTGGAGATGAACAAGCTCAGGATGACAAAATCCCCCACACTCATTAAAGATACCCATCACACTACCCAATGCGATTTTAGTTAAGGGAGAATTTAATAAAGTGGTGTACACAAAGAATGCAAATTTCTAGTAGTATAGGTGCTGAGGCTCCCTACCTGGTTTCTCATGAACACATGTAACAAATTCTTCTCACAGACATGTGCTCCTACTTTCTCAGGACTCATTGCCCCTTACTTTGCTTTCTTCTCCTTTCAACAGAAATGGCCTTTCTGAATTAAAGGAGAATCTTTTGTTGATCACTAAAAACTAGACAAATGTAAACTTTTAAGCAATACTAAAAGGGATTTTGTTGACATTGTCTTCCCTCGCAATAAAAGAGTGCTGGCATGCTCACTGGGTGACTTATTCCAGGGGTACTTTTGTCAAACTTTTCAAAAAGGTGACAGGTATCACTTAGATGCAGCCAGTGAAATATAAGTGCTGTGTTCAGCTTATAGAAATTATCTTTGCTCAGAAACATTTGCCATCTGTTTGATAGATGAAGACATGAGGAAAGAAGAAGGCATCTGAAACAACAAAGTACATGGTTCACATTGTCCTGCACTGAAGTTCTAATTGAGATGAGAAGAAATTATAGATCTTACTTCCTTATATGTTTCATATTCTGACCACTGAAACTAACTAAACTTTGATACCCTTCAGATTTTGGATCTTTGCATGTGAGAGTAGCTGATGGACTCATTAGGTGATTTTTTTTCTCTATCTCATGACTACTTTAGACAGTAATAGCCTCAAAATGTTTATTATACTTGAGTTAGCATAGCTATTACCTCAGCCAAAAATATAAGTTGGGTAGGATACCTTAAAACTAAAGATTACCTGCATCCCAATTTCTTCACTCACCCAGAGAAACATGGGAACCCATGTTTTAATCCTAGCTCTTGAGAGTCAGAAGCCAGACTCAGGCAGATCTCTTCAACTTTGAGGTACCTAGATCTACACGGCAACTTCTAAGTTATCCAAGTCTACATCATGAGATCCTAGCTCAATGTTAATACCAAATTCCAAGTTATCAGAAAAAGGAAGAAAAGAAGTGGTAAATGATCTGTAGTGGGATACAACACCTTCTTCTGGTGTATATGAAGACAGCAGCAGTGTGCTTATACTCATAAAATAAATCCTAAAAAATAATGAAGCCATAGAAGGCATTTATCAGAAAAAAATATATAAATCTCAAGACTAAATAAATAGATTTTAGAGAACACAGGTCTTCATTATTTTGTGAATGGCAATAATAATATTTGTCATGTAACACCTGGCAGACCATGTTAGTCCTTGGAGAAGAAAAATATATAAATCTATAAAGGTTATGAATTCTAGTCTTCTATTACATTTCTTTCTTATTATCTTAACTCTGAACTGTGTGATTATGGTGGATAAATAAGTCTTAATAACAATAAATGCTGCCTTTCTTTGTAATGTGTATATTCACTCATTGGCATTGTGTGCTTATAATCATTTCAAATGTATGTATAAAAGAGAGAAGGAGGGTAGAAAGGAGAAGAAGGAGAGAGGGAGGAAGAGAGAGGGGGAGGGAGAGGGAGAAGAGAGGGAGGGGGAGAGAGAGAATAAATTATATATAAATGGTACAAAATAAAATTAAAATATTAAATAACAATAAGATAAATTGTAAATTATTAGCCAGGCATGGTGGTGTACACCTATACTACCCATATGTGAAAGGAGACATAAAGACTCTCATAAACTCAAGGGCACTCTTGGCTACAAAATACTCTCAAAATTCCTGGAAATTATCAGTCATAATTTCTTGGATAGCCGTGGTTAAAGGGGTTCAATCTAATAAGAAAGTCTGTAAATCAGTACCAGTCTGCCAAAGCCCCAACTAGTCACCAAACCCTGTACTTCCCAACTGCCTAAACCCTAACTAGTCCTGGACCCCCATGTTCTCATCTGTGTTATAGCAGAGTTGATGGGTGCCACCAGGTATATTACATTTCAGCTTGCCCTTGACAAAATACTTGGCAAAATCAAATTTAAAAGAGGAAGGGACCTTAGTAACTTTACTTGTGTCTATGATAAAAATACAACTTAGAGAAGAAAGAGTTCATGTCATTAGCTCAAAGGTAATTTCTAACTTGGTAGAGAATTCCTGGTTGGGGAGCTGGTCATATTGCATACATTATTGGGAAACATAATGCTAATCATTCATACTTAGTTAGCCATCTCCTTTTATGTAGTCCAATGGACAGTCCTAATTAGATGTGCTCCCCAATTTTAGCATGGCTCTTGCCACCTCAAGTATTCCAATCACCATAGTTCTTCGCACTGTGGAAGGCAACACAACAAAGCCTGAGGTTAACCTAATTAAGAAAATCATTCAGAAGCATGCACAGAGTTTTGTCTCATAGATGACTAGCAATATTTTCAAGGACTAACTGAATTAGTGGTTAAGGCCAAATCACCAACAATACATTCATATTACAATAGGAAAAATAAATAAAAGCACTTCCCCTTAAAGTCATTTAACCAAGAACAAGTCAAGATTTGAATTCTCTGCTACTCTGCAACTGTACGTGTCTGAATCTTTGCTTACTTAAAGGACTCTGTCCTGTGAGTCTGTCCCTAGCTCATCGTCTGTACTTGTGTCTCCCCTTGTGTGTCTGTTGTGTGACTGTGTGTGTCTCCATCTTTGTCTCCCTCTATGTGTATGTGTATCTGTATGGTCAGTCTGTCTATATGTATTCCTCAAAGAGCTTTGTTCTGCCTCTAATGAACAGTACAGAGGGCATGACATACGGAAAGAATGTGATACTTTACAGAAATCATTGAGTGTTTGGCGAAGGATTGACTCCAGCTGATCTCAAGAGGTTGAGATAAGAAGGATGAACCAGGAGGAGAAGCAGAATTAGTGATATAAATACACATACATACATACATACATACATACATACATACATATATATTAAATGTATTACAAGCATCAGTGTTTACCAACCAATATCTAAATATTGATGATTCAGCGTTTTTGGTAGATGATCGTTTTAGAAACCTTATTTCAACCTCTGTACTTGCTGCTTTCAGCACTTAATGCACATGTATTGTTCTGAGTATAATTATGATTATAGCTCTGCACTAGCTTAGGTTCTAAAAGCCGATTAATAGGAAAATATAATGCAAGTAAGAAGGACTGCTGCATTGCACTCTTAAAATAAGGATAAGTAAACAGATTGAGTGCGTAGTAGGACAGCTGGTTTAGGTTTTAAGTGACCTTAAGCTATATTTTTAACTCTGGCTCTGAGTTCTAGAAAAATTACCAAAGTTTTACTATGTAAGAGATTTTTTTTTTATCAAAAGGCACACAGACATTAACCACTACAGGTTTTCTTTTTTCTCTTTTCTTTTTATTCCTCATAGCTTGTTTGAACATACAGGCCTATCATGGTGTGAAGGGCATGGTGGTGAGAGCAAGAACCAGCTGGTCACACTGCATCTCCAGTTAGAAAGCAAAGAGAAATGAATACTGTGTTGGAATGACTTGACCTTCCTTGATTAATTAGCCCAATCTAGAAACTTTTAGAAGTTTGAAAAATTTGTCTCTTAGGTGATGCTAGACCCTATTGACTTGACCATATTGACCCTTGTAAACTCAGCCTACCACACTATAGCAAAGCTTTACAATACTTTAATTCATGCCATTTGGAATCCTGTAATTATACTATTACCAGGAACTATGGTGGAAGAAGTCAATAGAATATGATGATTCTTTTACTAATTTAAATTTATACATTTGCTTTCTTTGGTGCACTTGACTATCCCGTAGTGCTACAATTATCTATAGGTATAAGAAAAAAAAAACCAGCCAGTATTTTAAAGTTATTTTCTCTATTATTTCTCATGTTATATGTAAGTTTAAAAGAAAATAACTTTTTAGCACAAAATTTGAGTTAAATCGAAATATAATTTTATCTCTACCTTTACATTTCACTCCAATCCTTCACATGTACTCTCTTTCAAAAACCCCCTGTGTACGTGTTCTTCACTGAAGTCAATAGCCTCTTTGTATTTGGCTATTTTTGTGAGTGTTGTTGTTTTTATTGTTGTTGTTGATGATGTTGCTGCTGTTGCTGGTGGTGATTGTGGTGGTAATAATGGTGGTGTGTCTGTACATTTTTCAGTGTGTGTGTGTGTGTGTGTGTGTGTGTGTGTGTGCATGAATATATAAACACAACATGCTTAGCCCTTTTTTTTTGGTTTGTGTTTGTGGTTTGCACTTCATTGCATAACCAGTAGGCTTCACTTCAACTCCCATTCTAGTCCACTGTCCAGAGAGATTGGAGAAAAAATGGTAAATAGGACAAGAGGATGTTCTTTAGGGCAATTCCAATCTTTGTTTTTTAGTATAGAAGCAGGTCAGCTCAGTAGTATCAGGATGCCAAGTATGAATCAGCAGCAGTGGCATGATCCAGCAGAAACAGTCAGGCCTCTGTTGAGTGGGCATGGGTAATGGAAGTGACCAGAACCATCTGGGAGGCCAGGAGTTCTCTGCTATCTCTCTCTCAATGAAGTGAAGATCAGTTAAAATGCAAGACCAAGGAAGCACTGCAAAGCTCTTCAACCTGCATTTATCATGAGATTACTGTCTATTTACAGTTCCTCTTTCTGAATACTTTAAGGAGAAAATGCATACAAATGCTTTTGGTAGAAATATCTGAGGCTAGTAAATGATTTAATCATTTTGTTCAGCAAAACTTTTAACTAAAAACATGCCTGCATTTACTTTTGAAGTAGCCAAATGATTTTTTAGGGCCTAGATTGTTTGGGTAGACGCTATTTGAGGCAGTATTTTATGTATGGAGAAATATCTTCATAAAGCCATTAAACGGAGCTTTATCTCTCTCCTTTGCTAAGTTTTTAGTGAGAGTCTATTACTCTTTTAGTTACAGAGCAGTAAATGCATAGTCTAGTAGCCCACATTTTCTTAGATATTTGATGAAGAAAAATAAGCAATACTCCTCTTTTTGGTATACAACATCAGAGCCATTATACATAAATGCCTGAATAATCAGACTGAAGTAACAATTTTCTTATAAGAAACTTCATTGAAGGTTGAGCAATGAATTTTCTGAGCCACTGTGTGAGCTTATAGAGACTGTGGGAGGTGATGGTTCAGATTATCCCAACTTGGTGTTTAGTGACTTCATCTTGTTGGTACTGTAAACACTTCCATAGTGGGAGTAATTACACCATGAAAATTGGTAAATGACACAGTGAGAGACTTTGTTCCCTGGGGAGCCAGTTGCTGAACACTTTACACAATAGCACTGTTAGAAACTCAATATTGGCTCTGAGGGTTGCTTATTCAGATGTACCAAGTGAATGCTGTGAAATTCATTCTTTGCATTTGGAACTGAGCAAGTATCTTATCCACATAGCTCATACACAGAAGAGGAAAAACAGCAAGCCCTTAAATGGAACTCTACTAATGCTGTACTGAATAGTTTCTCATGAGAAATGAGTGTTCTTTTACCCACTGATTTTAATTATTGAGAACTGGATATTATTAAGAGTATGATATTTCTCTCTATCAGAAGGAAATTAACTTTCCATTGGACAGTCTTTCTATTTACACGAGGCTTAGTGTATCTTTGTGCGTAATGGTACTCAGTGATATTTCCAGAAAGCTTTAATGCTTAGACTAATTATCAGAAAATTAGATATTGAGATGTTTAATTTCAATATGCTTTCTATAGCTTCAGCTCCAGGATGTACTTGTGCATGGTTTCCCTGTAATTATATGTGATTTCACAATGGTAAACACATTCTGAGAAGTTCTTGGCAATATATAAGCATCTCTCCAACAAGATACATGAGTGTGTGTTCATGTTTGTTTGTGAGTGTGTGAGTGTATGTTTGTGTTACATATCAATTCAACATGTATTTACGCTAATAGAATTTGAGCATTTCTGTAGTTTTTTAACAGCTTCCAATGAGTTGGCAAAAATAAACTCCATCATGTCTCTATGCTGAGCCAATGCATGTGACATTACTTATACTACAAGTTGGAAAGGACACAATTATAAAATACATTTATAATGGTTTTTCATTTGACTAATTCCAGGTTATATCTTGTTTTACAGGTACTTTATGCTCATTGTAACTAGTAAGATTTTAATGCACATGATCAAACCTTTAAATAAAACAAGTACTGGCAAAAATATATTCGTATACTTTTATATGAAAATGCTTAAAATCTGTACATTTATCTTTTTTTAAATAAAGTTGTTCAATTAAAAAAAGAAAATATATTTCTGTCCTCAATTCTACTATCCCCAGAAAATAATGGAAATATTCAAACCAATATAAGGATTAAATGAATTCCAAAGGTCATACATATTTCAGTATGAAAATTTAATTCTATGTTTTCTCATCCTACATTTCTAAACACATTGTCTAAGAGAAAGTTAAAACTTCAGTAACAATTAAAAGTAAGATATCTCATTAGAACATACACATGTAGAAATTGAGTATACAAAGATGTAAAATATATTATTCCTGTAGTAAATGTCAACACTAAAATATCCTACATTTATACATACATTTTCTAATTTTTAATTATTTGATAATAAAATTATTATTTGATAGATAATAATTTTTGTGTTTTTAGTTCTGTGAAGTTTTCTGTCACTTGAGTTTTTATGATGGATAAATGGCATTATTAAGATATCTTTGTAATATATGTTATTTGACAGAGTAGTAGCCCATTCTACACAATAGTAGTCTAAACTTTGTAGCACTATTTTTCTTTTCATCTCCTGCATCGTGAATTCTAATGCTCCTTACAGACATGGATAAGAAGCTGAGTTCCCTTATATTCATACTCACAAAGTAGCTTGCTAATACAATAATAATCCCTTCCTGTCCTTATAACTATCTGACAAGATTCTTCCTATGGGCTAAGGGATTTATTTGGAGGGTCAAATTCTAGTTATTCCAGTTGATCACGGTATAGGAAATATGACAGCTGAAATGAGCTTGTTGCCAGGAAGAAGCTTCTTTATATCCCAAAGAAACAAGTAGAAGAAATAAGATGAATGCTCATCCAGGCTATGAATTTAAAAATAAAAAAGTCCACTAGAGGCTGAGTCAAAGGTCCAATCAAAGACTGTGGGCCAACTGTTCAAACACATTAGCTTATGAGAACATTTGACATGAAAATCAAATGAGACATTTCCTTCCCATGTGGCCCAGCGGAGAGGGACACTGTAAGAACCAGAATTTGTATAAAATTGCTGCCAAAAATGTCTAAGAGATATGGGGGAGCCCTCACAAAAATTTCACCCAAACTGAGGAGCATTGGCAATTAATATCTTCTGGACAGGAACACTCAATTTCTTCAAGGAAGTAGTCATTTATAGATTTATTTAGTGGATGTCTTACCATGCTAACATTGCCAGTACTCAGTGGACTATGAAAAAATGATATGAAATTATGTGTGTGTGTGTGTGTGTGTGTGTGTGCATGTAACAGATGGGTTAATATTCATAGGTCAAGTGAGATAATGATAGTGGAGGATAGTTGAGCTTGCAAATGTTTGAGAATGCACCACTGGTATAGATAACTTGATTTTCTATTGGTTGAAAGTGGTTCTTATTGTATAACACAGGCATCCTAAAACTCATTGTCGTCTTGTCTCTGTCTTCTAAGTGATAGGATTCTAAGTGATGGATAGAGCCTTACCTCACTCACTTTTTTTTTAAGATGACAATTATCACAGAAGAAAATCTTTTGCATCCTGGTTATCGAGCCAGCTCTGATAACTGAAAGAATATCCATGTTCTGTTGGTGAGCCTCAGGGCTTCTCTCTGCATATGAGTTGCTCTCATATTCTGAGGTGCTCTGTTTGTCTTAACTTGCTTCCTTGGATTTAGTGGAGCCTCAGACACAGATGAATGTGTCATTACTAAGCACATTTTCTGAATGTGTTAAGCTAACTTAAGAACAATATAAATGCAGTCATATTTAACATAAAAAACATTTATTAAACATATGTGTTTTATTTCTCATCTTCAAATAAAATTATCGATTTCCAAACATTTAAAATCATGTTTCTTACAGTGTTGTTACCAGCACATTTCAAATAAAGTGACATCACTAGCAACATATTCACTTGATGATTTCTTTCGTTTTATTTTTATTGTCATCACTGCAAAGAATGCTGTGCCCTTTCTATTGTGTTTTCTTAAGAGAAAAGATGCATTTTGAAAACTTCACATGCTACAAAAAGTTTAAAGGTTTTACCTTGCCAAGATATATATATATAATTTGTCTTTTTAAATATTTAACTGAGAATGTTTTAAGCACATAGATCTTCTCAGAAAATTTAACAGGTACATGGTACTAGTGATGTACATTTAACAATGTTTTTGTTTGGCACATTTGGCTAGGGATTTTGTTTCCTGATTAAATCATGCAAATTAAGCTAGGCTCTGCATCTCCTAGATCAGATCTCCCTGATCTCCCTCATCTCTTTCAGTTGCATTTCATCCTTCCCATTGCTTTGAACTCTACCATAATGATTTACTGAAAACACACTTTTGAAATTTACATAATCACCATAATGTTTTAATTTAAATTTGAAATTATGGTGTTGTTTTTGTTGATTAAAGGAAAAGAGTTGGAAATTATTTTCCATGTATAATATGTCCTCTCAATGCCACCCAAGCATGTTGTCAGGTAATTTTTCTCTGTGTCCCTGTCTAAAAGGATTTCTAAAAGGCTTTTTACTCCACATGCTTTCTGTTAGACAGCTATTTCCACAGTTGGAAGAATCATCAATTTTAAAGAAGTCTGAAACAATATACTGTCAAATTGTGTGTATATTTGGACACTGAGTACACATCTTGCCTTTTCTTCATAGCTTTTTCTGTGTGGGTTGTTATCTTTTCTTGGAACTTTCATCTTGACACTACAGTTCCTTTGTTTTCCTACTTTGTAGAGTATTTGTTGTTCATGACATTCTTGGGTCACAGGTACTCTCAGAACACTGTGTTCATTGCCTTGAGTCTTTTGTTATTTCATGTTGCCTTGAGAAAGTGCTACACTAGCCTCACCTTTCTGTCTCATACTGTTTCTCTTTCTGCTTTATTGTCTGTCCTTGAATAGCATGGTATTTCTTGGTGTCACCCATTCCTTAGCAAATCATGTTGAAGTACAATGCACAATATAAAGGGCAATCTGCAACCTTCTTTTAGAAAAATTCATCCTTTGAATGCTTTTTCATCTCATAACAGTGAAGTTTACTTTACAAAACATTGTATATACTATGATGTTATAAGTCTGTCCAATGTCTGGAATTTGTGCTAACTTTAAACCTAAGGAAGACAATAGGCTCTGGGTTTCATGCTGAAGATTGCTACATAGTACCCCCTTCTAGTTATAGTCTGAAGCCAAGCACCCATACCTATCTTGAAAGTCTTTTGCTGTAGAAAACAGAGTACTGCACCTGAGGTCCTACACCCTCTAATCACTGGTTTCAATAATATTTCAATGCCTTAGAGTGAGTTTTTGTCAAATATTTAATTAATTGAAGCAGATTTAACTGGTGCTAGAAAGATGAGTCACCAGTTAAAGGCACTTGATTATTTTTCAGAGGGCTCAGACTCAGTTCTCAGTACTGAAATGGAGTCTTAGAACTATTTGTAATTTTAGTTGTGGGGGAGGGGTGGAGGTTCTAAGGCCCTTTTCTGGAATCCATGTACACTCTACACACTATGCACAGATAATACAGGCACACACACACACACACACACACACACACACACAGGCAGAGAAACAGAGAGAGAGACAGAGATATAGAGAGACACAGAGACAGAGAGACAGAGACAGAGGGATAGAGACACACACACACACACATACACACACACACACACACAGAGAGAGAGAGAGAGAGAGAGAGAGAGAGAGAGAGAGAGAGAGAGAGAGAGAGAGAGAGAGAGAGAGAGACTGAGACAGGCTCAGAGAGAGAAAGAGAAAGAGAGAACCCTGGGAGAATTTTCCTATGTCCATGGAATAACCAACAGATTCTTGCAGGAAGATAGACAGAGGTAGGTCGAAAGTTCACACATACATCTGACTCTTCCATACTGTGGTCAGACCTAAGGTGAGAGACAGAGGAGCTAAGCAATGGTCAGGACGTGGTGGCAAGGATTTAGTTCTTGTTCAGTGACACATAGAAAATCTATGCTTCAAACTTGTTTTACATGATCCTTTTTTTTAAAAAAATTAAGCTATATTTTCTAGACAGGACATCAATAATGAAGACATGTTAAATTGGCATATTACCTTAAAATAATCTTTATTTAGTCTTTACATATATTGTATTTTACTCTCAGCCCAAGCTAAGAAAGTGTTAAGCGCAGGCATTACTAAAATCTCTGCCTTTCCTTCTGTGGTTACAGTGATCATGTACTGCCCCTTCCCCTTTATGTCTGTCATTGAGTTTCAGACAGTGTCCAGTCTCCATTCTGCTGCTGGAATTTTATTTGTTAGTTTGGAAATTGTGGCATTTTTAGATCTCAATCCCGTTCTTTTGCTTCTCAATCCTCCTTTCCTTTCTTCTTGCCTTTTATATGGCATTAATATTTCTCTAGCACAAACCCCCTTAGGAACTTTTCTGCCTGTTCTTCCAAACTGAACTTGTCACATGCCCCCTGACATTCGTGTTTCATTCTGTCATTCCTCCCTTGCTGCAATTATGGCGACCCGGCCAGCCATCTTCCCCTTTGTTTTCCTGTTTACTTACTAGGTAAACTCTCCTGTGAACTTATGGGAGTTTCCAGAGTGGCTTTAACTTAGCATGTTTCCATGCTCCTGTCTTATGGAAGAATGTCTTCAAAGTGAACCCAGCATGAAAATACCCTTGCTTTACATAACCCCACATTTCTTAAACCTGTGGAAGTGGGTATGTGGCAGGTGGTGCAAGGCTACTTTGTAAATCAGGGGATGTGGCTTTCCAGGTCTTGCTTCTAGCACATGCAGGGGACATGATAGATGTGACTCTATGTAGTCCCAGATCTTGTCTACACATTTTGATTCTACTCCTTGCCTGTCTGCTCATCCACAGCTTCTATTTCATTGTTCATACAGAGGATTTTTCATAATAAATGCTTAGGTTTCAGTTTTCTCACTAATGCCATCCTGAGAAATCAGAGAATCATTTGGTAACTATACTGAAATGAGATAGATCCATATTTTCCTTGATAAATGAAGTTAAAAACAAAAATAATGTCCTTGCCAGTCCCCTTCAGGGCACACTTCCTACCATGTCTCCTAGTTCTGATGACTGGAAATTGTCTTTTGTCATAGGCCTGAGGTATTCTAGGCTTCACCTTGCTCTCCTTAGTAGAATTTCTTCATTGGCTAGCTCTTGTGTTAAAACACTTGAAGTTGAGGAAATATGGCTGAGGATGAAAAGCTTTGATTAGACAATCAGGCATTCTGGCATTTCACTATTAAAGCTGACATTTCTCCCCCAACTCTCCTGACTGTGATGTACACAGTCCCGCCAATGCCATGCAGTGCCTTGTGCATATGTTGTGGAGAACTGAATTTATTATTCTTCTGCTTTTGACAAGTGAGTCTGAGCTGTCTCTCATTATCTTTTTTGCATTCGGTGATAGACATTTTTTTTTTCAAATGGTTATAGTGAAGAGTCTCTCAGTAATTTGTTTTTATACTGTTTGTTCCTATCTACTGAGATGGGCAGCAAGCGAATTTTTGTTTACTAATGGTAAATACTTAAGTCACAGGAGTTTGCTTTTAAAAATTAGTTCTTATTGATTTTATTATTTATCATATTATTATTGATGGGAGGATTAAAATTCATTATGCTCTGTGGTACCTACTCAGTGGTGTGTAAAGGAAAGAGCTGTATCAAGAGTTACACCACTTTTCAACTGTCATAAGTCACCCATGCCACAAGATTGGAAAATGATGGCTTCTGGCTTCATCTTGCATGTGACAATCATGCAAAGAGAGAGTAGCTCTTGGGAAATAAGCCAGATGCATTGATTTTTATTAAAGCCAGTCTTGTTCAAAAAGTTAGAACAATATTCTTATGTTCTATGTTAAAAACATAGTTGTGTGTTAACAAGCTTAAGGAATAAATAATTTGGTAAACCACAGCAGGTTATTTCAATTGTGGGGCAAAAGGGGATTATGAGTTTTTAAAATAGCTAAAACTATGATTATAAAAGGAACATTAACAGAGCTGTTGAAGGGAAAGTATAAAACTGAGGCCTTTCAGTAGCATTACACTGCTTAACATGCACCACAGGAGTACTGAGCTGATGCAGTTTCAGTGGGAAAGTGGCATGCCATATTTTAATATATGGAAAGTATAATGTGTGTTTACAAAGAAGAAACACTTTAGACTCTTTGTACACGAGCTGTGTTAGCATTCGAGAAGGGTTACAAAACATGAATTTACATTTCTCTTCCTTCATCACCTCATGTAGATCATATGCATTTATAATTATTTTCAATGCAGTTTTGTTAAAGCAAAACAAGGATAGGTTTTACTGTAAAGACTATGTTCTCAGGGGAGAAAAAATGTTTCATGTCGAAGCCTTTCAGGGATTTAGCAACAGAGTAGTGGTCATAAAAGATTAATTCTCAAAACCCTTTAGCAGATTGAAATGGCTCTTGCGTCTCTGTGATGAAGACTTTCATTGTTTCTCAAATTATGTTTAATTTATTTTTATAAACTCTATCTAGAGTCCCCTGACAGTGAAGACGGATGACTGGAAAGCCCACTTTATGAGAACTCACACTCTAAATTTCCTCTTTCTCTTTCATCTCATATATTCTGCTTCATTAAATTCAGCATGAAGTTATATTTTAAAATGAAACTCCCAATTCTCCATTATGAATGCAAGAACTGAGGTGCAGGAAGGGATGTCACAACGCTTGCAAGCCCATATTAATCAAGGATAATGTCCCCATGTGCCTTTACACTAAGCATACTTCCATCATCACCAAACGTAAGCAGGTACCGTCAAGTGAGGAAGACACTCTAAAGATGAGCCTTAGAGCTTCTCAAATACTTTCACTAATGCAAAAATCATGCAACAAACCCTTCCCACTTGCATCATTTTTCATTATTTCCATCGGGTTTGCTTATCACATTTTTAATGACTCGGTATAGAGAACTTTTCACTTGCTTTATATTCTGCAAATCCTAGATGCTCACATCACCTGTGCCAGTGAACACATATTTAATGCCATTCTGTTAACTCTGGGAAAGTCAAAACTCTTCAAGTAGTTTGAAGATTCCCGGTCACTTCTGAATATTGTATCTGCATCTCTCTTGTTTTTGTCTTTATGTTGCAGTAAATATTTCAAAGGGGCAAGCCATTCCATACACCACTCCACGTGGGCTGCAGCATTAGCACACCATATGGAACTAACATACTATATTCATCTGAATGGCGGCCACCCTCTGGCACCTTGAGACCCAGCTCTCTGGTCCCAGCAACTGGCCCCCTTCCTAGCCACAAACCTTTGCCACCCTCTCCCAGCAGAGGGCCATCGGAGAACTCTGCCTGTACTCCTAACGGCCCAAGCACATCAAAACTCCAGAAACTTACAATTTAGCAATGGTTTTATATCAGATTATTTCAGTAAATTTACAATCCAAAAAACATCCACACAATAAACTCTGGTCTAATTGATATTATATAAATTGCCCACTTAAACAAGACAAATAATCTATACCAATCCATCCCTTATAAAATATTTGTAACTACCTGTAGCTGTGCAGAGCCACACAGACATGGTTTATCTTCATCCTCCATTTTGCCTCTCTACCTCACTTTGTCTTCTCTCCATTTTCCAAAAACTCTTTTATTTTTTTTTTTTTTATTTTTTTTTTTATTTTTATTTTTTTTTTTTTGGGCCTTGTCCATTCACAAGCCTTGTGCCTGTCCTCTTTTAATTTCAACCACATCTTTATATGGTTTTAAACTTTTCTTCATGCTACATTTTTTGACTAAACATGCACAAATATGCACATTCACACCCTACCTATACCAGTTACACTCTATGATCTTAGTTTCTACTTCTGGAAATTTGGTTTTCTTGTCTCCCTCTCCCTCTCCCCCCTACACTCCCCCTTTCTTTCCTCCTTCCCCTCCCTCCTCCCCCTTCCTGTTCTCCTCCTCCTTCCTCCTCCCTGTCTCCTTCCCCCAACAATCTCTTTCTATATCTCTTTCTGTGTGTGTCAATGTGTCTGTGTCTATATGTCTGTGTTCATATGTCTGTGTGCATATGTAGATATAGATACTTTGGGGCAGGCTTTCAGTCTTTTCTTTACATGAACCTTCAAAGTCCTGGTATTTCAGATATTCTTCCCTTGTTTCTTTTCTTATTTTTAGAATTAATAAACCAGGAAGTAGAACCATAAGTGACCCTATTTTATCATTACACAACTTTTGAAAATCAAAATTAAAGCCTTGCCCCAACATTCCAACATCAAGTTGAATAACACTAATATTAATATCAGCACTACTAAAAATGATACTTAAGATTTTGACTAATGCTATTATTTTTACCATGCAATTATTTTCTTGAGAAATCAATAATATGATTTTATTTTCATGAGAAGAAACCTAATACTCCACAAATATTCTAAAAACAAATCAAACACATACTTGTTTAATTTACTATTTTTCTTTATAATAGTTACTAAACATTTTTCTCACTAAAATATTTAAAATTAGATTGTCATATAGTAATTTTAATGTAATACAAGCTATTATTCTTTTTCATTTATTTATTCATCTACCAGTTCATTTATGTATTTATTTACATACTTATGAGTGTATGTGTGGAGAAGAGGCCAACTTGTAAGAGTTAGTTTGTGGGTTCTGGGAATTGAATTTGGCTTGTCCAGCTTGGGGCATGTCCCTTGTCTTAGTTATACAATGGTGGTATATTGGGAGTAGATAGGAAGGCATGGTGCTGTATCAGCAACTGGGAGTTTTACATCTTGATCAATAGGCAGCAGGTAAAGAGAAAGAAGTGGGGTGGGGAGAGGAAAAGAGGAAGGGAGTGAGAGAAAGAATGAGTGGTATGAGTAGGGGGGTGTTGGGGGAACATTGACACATAATAAAGCCTAGATAGATAGATAGATAGATAGATAGATAGATAGATAGATAGATGAGAGATAGATAGATAGATAGATGATAGTTAGATAGATAGATAGATAGATAGATAGATAGATAGATAGATAGACAGACATATAGGTAGATAGTATCTTATTCCAGAACCCATGTGGGAGCATATCATTTAAAATCATTTGCACATTAGAGATATGGTAAGAGCATAGAGTAATTCTGAGTGACCAAAGACCACTTGTATGTGACCCCAACCATGTACAAATTAGTCTTGCTGTCACCTCTTCTTTGTTAAGATCACTGGAAAATGCTATTTAAAGCTTTTTAAGTTTTGTGTGTGTATGTGTGTAGGGGTGTACATTTTAAGAAATTTCTATTACAACATAAGGAACAGGTTGAATGGAAGTAGGAACTGATTAATTAGGGACAGAAGTTACCTTCTTACTGGTGATGTTTACAGAACTCACACCCCCAATTGGGGCACTTTGATATTAATTAGAAAATTAGTGGCAGCTTAGTTTACTTTTTATTTGCATATCTATAAATGTAAAATTATCAACATTGGTTACAAATTGCATGCAAGGTAAAAAATAACTCAGTATTCTGGAGAAACCAAAATTCTTGATACTATAGAACTGTCAGAACAGGAAGTCTGACCAAGAACAAAATCTAAGCACAACCTTGTCTTAGTTAGGGTTTTATTACTGTGGACAGACACCATGACCAAGGCAAGTCTTATAAATAACAACATTTAATTGAGGCTGGCTTACAGGTTCACAGGAGCAGTCCATTATCATCAAGACAAGAGCATGGCAGCATCCAGGCAGGCATGGTGCAGGAGGAGCTGAGAGTTCTACATCTTCATCCAAAGAAAGCCAGGAAGAGACTAAACATCCTCAGGCATCTAGGAGGAGTGTCTCCAAGCTCACCTCCAGAGTGACACACTTCCTCTAACAAGGCCACACCTTCTAGTAGCTCCATTTCCTGGGCCAAGCATATGCAAACCATCACAACCTACACTTCAGACCTAGCAAAAGATGACAATGAAGGGCTGCCACAATATATCTTAAATGAGCTGCTGTCTTTGTGCCTCACCTTTAGATTGTGAGTGACTCTTCAAAGGAATACTATAGTCTTTTCACCTTTAGCTTCAATAAGAAAGAGATCCTTAGCTCATAGGGCTGCTTGGCTGAGCACCACAAGCTCCACTGTAAAGAGGGCCAACGGAGGCCAATAAGCTTTCCTAGCTCTGAAACCAAAATGTCTTCCCTGCAATAGAGTTACATCAATTCGGTCTAGACTTAATACAAATGTTTTAAAAATTAATGATGAAACTCACGGTTGGTCAAAGTGGAGAGAATAGGTCAGTTGAATGCTCAGCCACACTGGAGCATCTCCATTACTCTCTGTGTAGGGCTCTCTAAAGGAATGTCACTGGTAGTATTTACGCACCTATTAGAAGGGGATTTAGTCAATTGACTGGCCAGCAGCAGCTCAAGTAATCAATCCATCAGTAGCTGACTCATACTGGCAAGGCTGAAAATCCTGTAGTTAAGTCCATGAGGCTGAATGTCTCAGCTGTTCCAGTGTGGTGGAGGCCTGAGGGATTCTGGGAGAGCAGCTGGTCTTCAGTAGGTGCTGGAAACCTGGAGACATCGGTTTAAACTGGAGAAATTAAATGTCACAGCAATCAGACAGATAAACTTGCCAGTGAACTGAGGGCAACAGAGAAGCAGTGAATGAATATTCCTTTGTTGATGTCCTTTGATCTCAACTTCCAACAGAAAGTGCCACCCACCTTCAGCATAGGTCTTCCTTCCTTCAGTTAATCTTTTCAGAAAAATATCACTGACAGGATGCCCAACATCTTAAATTTTAGTTGATCACAAATGCATTGAAATTGACAACCAAGATAAGCCATCACATAACTAAGGCTCAGCACAACTTGTGAAAGAGAGAACGGAATGTCCCTAAGAGTCAGGGATATTACACCTCTGGACATGACAGAAACTGCATTGTGAAGTATAGAAGCTGTGGTTGCTTCCATAAGAGTAAGGAAATGTACTTCCTGCAAGGACGGCTGGGACACTTGAGCTGACACTCCAGTGGGGGTTGTGAACAGTTGATGGTTTTGGAGCAATGAGAGTCAGTTTACTTTAACCATGTGGTCACCCGGGGAAATTAAACCAGACTCCAGTCATTGACCTCATACCCAGCAATATTTGGACACCACAGATTGGTTTCTATGCATTATTGTTAACCACTTTTAAAGAAAACACCAAGCATAGGAGGAGGTGGGAATGGATTTGAAAGGATGTTATGGAAGGAGTAGGGACTGAATATGGTTAAAATACATCATTGAAGTGTGGTGTGCTGGTGTATGCCTTTGATGCTGGCACTTCGAAAACCAAGGCTGCTGAATCTTTTACAAGTTTGAAGCCTCCCTGGTCTATTCAGTGAGTTCCTGACAAGCTGAGGTAACATCATGAAACCCTGTTTAATATATATATATATATTGAATATTTTCCATCATTTATATAATATAATATACCGTCTCGCCAGCAAGAACGCACGCGGAACACCAGGATCCTTCTGCAGCAAAACCTTTATTGCATCTTGAAGAGGAAGACACCGGGCAGGAAAAGGCACCCTAATTTATACCCCCCAAGGGTGGCATGTCGCTGTGTGATTGGCTGCCCACTAGTGGTCTGATTGTGATGCCCCGGGATGGGCGGTGACTTGGCCCCTACCACTCTTTGCGCATGTGCCCAGTGGTTATTTACCACACTTTAGCTGATTCATGGCCCCTGAAACCAGCACCATCTTGTAAGGGCGAAGCCTTCTGCCCTCAACAATATGTGGTGTCAAATTACAGTAGGAAAGATGTGGACAGTGATGTCATAGCTCAGTGGAAATACCTTAGTGACTGATTGGTCTACCTAACTAACAATAGAATGGTTTTGGAAATAAATGTTGCTCTAGAAATCTAAAGATAGCTATGCATTCCAAGGCAATCATTTTGAGCTACTTCAACATCTTTTTCTTGCTTGTAATTGAGCTATTTCGGAGACCATGAGAGGGGACTCAGATCTTTCTTGCCTCTTCAGTGTCTTAGAGATCCTTTTGCATAAATAAATGTAAAAGCTCGACCAGATTGTGAAATAAATTAAATGTTTCCATTTGCTACATCTTTCTAGGATAAGTACAATTTGCTGTAATTTGACCACGCACACTATAATTACTAGGTTTGCTCATGCATGAAAATTCCTGTGCCCTCTCTCAAGCGTGCTGTCATCAAGCAGCAAAAGACAAAGTTATGTTGAAGAACTATTTACTTTAATCCCTATAGCAGATCATTTGGTGAACTAGAAATAGATTATGTGAGTTATGACTATAAGTGGAAGTCAGATTATCTCTCCCTATTAGTGATTATATATACTCAAAAGTGCCTCCTTCTTGCTTTTATTTCAGGCTTACATACCATCCAACACAGGATGAACCGAGTGCTGTGTCTGTCAGCATTTGAGCTCAGTAGCCGCATATCCCAATTCTTAGTCCTACCTATATTTCTTTTAGTAATACTTTCTTTGGCTCTTGTTCATTTATTTCCTTTTATATTTTTAGTATAGACAGTAATAGCTTAAGATAGCCATTTTTATAGAACAATCCTATATTTTTAAGAATGAATGCATTTTGTAATAGTCCTAAATCGAGATAAATGGTCTTTTTCCTTTATGAATTTTGGAGTGAAAACTATTGTGTTTATGATATGTTCCTAAGTGACCCCAGAGAAAGATTCATATAAATAAAATTTTAAGATAATTAGAAGACATACTAATCCTCAAGAAACTTGAGGTCTCAGGGAGTGGGGAGGTCTGGTGTTGTGAGGAGGTGGTAAGATGAGAACATCCTTCGGAGACTGGGGAGGAGGTGTGGGATGAAGAACAAGAGGGCAGGCCAGTGGTGGGGATATCGACTGGAATGTAAAAAAAAAGAAAAGATTAAAAAGTAATTAAGAAAAGATAATTAATCTCTATGCTTTGTAACTTTAATTAAATAAGATGAGTAGTATTTAGAAACATCTGGATACACTCAGATATATAGTTAATGAAAAACACATGTTTCAGTTCTCTCAGTCTTTTTGGGAGTTGAACTAGAACTAACTTTCTCAGAAGCTTTGAGTCTGTGCTTCAATCAACAGGCAGTCCTCCTTGTCTGATCAAGCCTCCATGTACTTTCTCTTCCATTCCTGTTCCATACCTGTCTTTCTGAGCCATATGGGACTAGTGGGTTTGATAACCTTAAAAGTGAGTCATAAACTGTGAAATAAAGAAAAGGATAGAATCAGTTTGGGGTCTCTACTCCATTTATTTACTAAACAAATTGTTACTTAATATCTCAGTGTGAAAGTCATTGCACAGGGCCAGACACAACAGAAAGTTAGCCTGACAGAAACTCATAAAACCACAGTTCCAGTATATGTGATGACCATTTGATGAAGGGCTAGGACACAGTATGTGGGAAACAATTCCTGAAACGTTTGGGTTTTGGGTTTATCTATTTTATCTTTGCTTTTATGGATATGTTTTACCTGGTGGTATATTTTGTAAAGATGATTTCTTTCTATTGTTTCATATAGTTTGAGCATATTTATCATCTGTGTGCTCTCATTTCTTGAGTCTATGCCTCACTCTCCCAATAACTACTATTCTTCTTCTTTCATCCCTAATTATATCATTCATGTACATATTCATACATGTATATGTATGCATGCACAATCAAATATTCACAAAGAGGTGAAGGACACATTTGTATTTGTAGATCTGACTTACTTTGTTTAATATAATGATGCCCTCTGACATATTTAGCAAAGGGCATGACTTTGCTCTATTATGGCTAAATAAAAATCTATTTTGAATATGAAGTTCATCATCATAACCATTCATTTGTTGGTGGGCATCAAGGTTGACCCTATAACCTGGCTATTACAAAGACCTCCATAATAGGCATGGGTATGTTATATCTCTGTGGCTTTTTGACTCAGGGTCCTATAGAAATACACCAAGAAGTGGCATAGCAGCAGCATATGGGAGTTCCACTTTCAGTTTTTCACTCCATACTGATTTGCATAGTGACTAGACTAGTTTTTCTTCCCTCAAGTAGTTCATGAAAGTCCCCTTTGTGCACAATATCACCAGCACATCTTGCTTGCTTTCTTAATGGTAGTTATTCTGACTCTAGTGAAATACAATCTCAATCTATTTTTAATTTGCATCTGTTTTTCTTGTCATGTTCCTGACTTCAGTTCTAATGCTTTAAGGCTTTCCCCTAGTTATAGAATGTTGGCCGTGGGCTTTCCATTTATAGTTTCACTATTTGAGTGATGTGCTTATGTTCCTAGCTTCTTCAGAACTTCTATAGCCAAGGATGCCACACTTTGTTCTGTCATTTATTTTGCCATCTGCTAAGATGATTAAGAGGCCTGGAATCTATTAATGTGATTTTTAATATCTTCATTTCTAGCTTAATTTTGATGTGGCTTATTTTTCTCTAAGTATCTCATTGTTTTCCAAATTTTGCAATTATTGGATTATAGATTTTCCATATATAACCTAACGATCCTTTGAATATCACTGGTGCTTGTGTTGTGTCTACCTACTACCGATGGTATTAATTTGAGTCTTCTGTCATTGTTTAGTGGTAACCTGAATTTTCTTGTGTCATTGTCTACCTGAATTTTCTGTTTTAATTTCTTTGTAATCACCACTTCCTTGCTTCATTGAGCTATATATTATTCCTTCGCATCCATTTTATTAAGTCTACCTTTTTATTTGTCTACATATTTTTGTTTATGTAATATGTTAAAGTATATCATTATTCTTTATTTATTTTTAAATTATTGAATTTCTAGTTATAAATATTATCTCAATTTTATTATATCATACCATTTCTTGCATATTGCAATTTTTGTTCAATTATACTATTTTTACATTTTTAATAATCCATCCATCATCTAGTAGTCTCTTGTTAAATCTCCTTGATATGAGTACTTTTAGGTAGGTTTTGATGTCAGTCTACTGCTATACTTTGCAGAGATTTGAAACGAATCTGTGTCAGACAACCAGGGAATCAAGAAGGGAGAGATACACAGGGCAAATAGCTGGGATTGTGTGCACTATGTGCTCTTATGGAGACTTACTACTATTCTGACACTCAGGCCATTTATTATATACCACTGAGCAAAGAGGGAAACTTCTGGAATATTGCTGTTCTAGGAGGCAGGTTTATTGCATCAAGTTGAAGAAGAAGGAAGCTGGTTAGCTAATCTCTGTAGGAGGTCTCTTTAGGAAGAAGTTTCTGCTTGCATTCATCAGGAGGTAGAGACTTTAGCTGATAGCTGCTGTGTAGTGCACTAGTATCTGGAGAGCAATCTTTCCTAACATAAATACTCACACAAGAGGGAGGTTTTCATCAACTTGTTTGTTGGTTGGTTTGGAGTTTTCAACATTAACTGCTCTGAGTGGAGTGAGATAGAATCTCAGTATAGTTTAGAATTTCATTTCCATGAAAACAAAAGATGCTTTGTGCCTTTGTGTGTGTTCATTGTCCACTTGTGCATTGAGAAGTGTCTTTTATGATCATTTTCTGCTTTTTCTTGAATAACTTGATTTTATTTTTTCTTTTTCTTTTTATATTTTATCTGTCAATTCTCTGCTAAGAGAACAGCAGGTCATATCACTTCCATTATATACAAAGATTATTCTCTTCATTGAGTGGCATGACCACTTTCTGTTACACAGAAGTTCTGTAAACTAGATTTAATCCCATGTCAATTATTAATTTAATTTCCTGAGTCTTTAGACTCTGACTAGAGAGTCATTTCTTATTTTAAAACTTTGGTGTGTTTCTCCTGTGTGTAGCTCTACCATTTTCAGAGTATCTGGCCAAATTAAACCCTTTAATCTATTTTGAGTTGATTTTTATGAAAGGAGGGATATAAAGGTCTTCTTCTGATTCTCTACATGTTAATATTCAATTTTCCTAACATAAGTTTTAGAAGACTTTATATTTCTCTAAGGTGTGTTTTTGGCAACTTTGACAAAGAACAAATACACACACATCTATTTTCTGGGTACTTAGCCCCATTCTAGTTATCTCTGTATCTACTTTGGGACAACAATCTGCTGTATGCTTTGTCACAACTCTACAGTGCACTTTGACATAAGGTGTTTTGTACATTCAGTATTGTCTCCTGTGCCCAACATTGCCTACTCTTATCAGAGATTTTTGTGTTTTTGTATGAATTACAGAATTATTTTTCTAGATCTCTGTGTGAACAGTTATTGATAATTATATGAGAGTGTGCTTTAAATTTGTGGAAAGACTTTTTATAGTATGGGTATTCTCTCAAAATTATCCTTACAATTATATATAACAGTTATGCCAGTCTCCTGTCTTTGAATCCAGGTTGACAGACAGATATAAATATAGCCTGAAGCTCTAAGGTAGTTACAAAAGGAAGGCAGTCCAGCAAATATATCCATATAGAACTTTTAAGAGTAGTTTGGCACCCTCCCCCAAATTGGAAATAAAAATGGTAATGAAGTTACTCGTTAGTAATTACTATCCCCACTCTTTGGAACTATAGATGGTAATAATTATTCTTTATCACTATCGCTTGATCTTCTCTTCTCTTTACGGAGTCTCCTGTTACCCCAAATAATACTTTCACCTATAATTGTTTAATTTTTGATGGGCAATATTATTTGATACCTTCTTGTTGCCCTAAATATATCAGTCTTGTGGTGTGTGTGTGTGTGTGTGTGTGTGTGTGTGTGTGTGTGTGTGTACTATAGTTTCACTGTTGTATATTGAGAAAGGATTTATACTTTTCTCTTTAAAACTATGTAATTTAGCTAGAATGCACTTCTGCTATAAAAAATATATTAATACACTTTCCGTTTGAATCCTGTTTCATTACCGTAGCTGAAGCATGTGGAACTTTATTGCAATATTTTCACAAACAACTTACTCTCTACTTCCTATCTTATGGTGGCCTTCAGTAGCAAGGACTTCATTAGAGTTTCCATTCACAATTTTCTTTATCAGAGGTTCTTCTTCAGGCTCTTTCTGAAAGTGAGCTTGAATCGTTGCTCTTCTGTCAATGAGATCTGTCTTAAGTCTCAGGAAGGCTGCACACCGCCTATCTAAGGTCTCAGACCCCTTGTAACATCTAACATGCTGTTGATCACGTAGAAGTCACACTTCAACTATCCATAGTCCATAATCTCTAATTCTGTGTTAGTGACAGGTGGTTCCTTGCTCCATGGAAAGAGTGTTGGTTTCTGCATTTTATTATCTGCATTAATAGTCATGCAGGAAACGAGAATGTAGAGACAGAGAGCAGCCAGGACTTATCAAAACATCAGGCTTGGGGCAGTAACTTTTCATCAGTTTCATGTTTGTCATAATAGATGAAGCTTTTGTTTTCTTTGTTGTAGAATTTTAACAGACTAAGGGCTAGAGGTAATTATTTCTTTCCCTTCCCTAGCCAGGGGAAATGGATCACAGCCTCAATGAGTCAAGTTGATTTCTTACCTCTTGCCTCTATTAGCTATCTCTTAACAGCATGTTCTGTGTGGTTGACTAAGAACTAGGGAATGTGTCAGTTATCATATGGTCCTTTATGAGTAAGTTTCTTTTAGAATATTTATTTTAGAATAATTGAGCAGGTTATAAAATCATGTCCCATAGCTATCAGAAAGGGAAAATGCTTTTACTAACATTTGGCCAAAAGAAACATTGATTAGTAAATGTTTTCTGAGCCTTGTAAGTGCTATCACTATTTCATAATTCTATAGGGAAAAACAGTCAAATACCCCTCGATCATTGAGAGTAGGCAGGGTCTACACACAAACACAGACAAATAATATTTCATTACTTATGTTGCTATTCAAAATGTAATTCAAAATTATGTGAATGCTTTGAATAAAAAAGCATTTTGGGGACTATTTAATAAATTAAATTGGCATAGAGTTGCAGAATGAGTAGAAACTCTTAAATGAAGATTGACCCCTGAGCTAAGATATTATAGATTTGCGGACATTGACTTGATAGGGGGAGAATTTCATTAAGAAATGTTACTGTGTACAAATGATCCAGGGCAGAAAAGAAGTTTGCAATTATGAGAGTTTAAAAGAAGACCTAAAAGACATAGTTAAAAGAAAAACAAAAGAAAAAATATTTGGAGTTAAGGGTAAGGAGGATATTTTTAATCTTACAAGCACAGTTTTAGGATAGAAAATTTTGAATTAAAACAAAACTGTTATATCTAAAAAGATCGCCCTCAAGAATTATGGGATTTTTACATGTTGCAAAAAGCACAAAATATTTTAAGTAAACTTATGATTTAATGCTGGGACCCATTTGACTGTCTTCAACATATTTTGAGGGATGCCTTGCTTACAGTGAAAAGATATCATGACCACAGCAACTCTTATAAAGAAACATTTAATTTGTGCTGGCTTAGTACTACGGGGATCTTTAACTTGGTGCTTTATACTGCTTCTAAGAACTCAGGCACAGTTCACTCCACTGCCTCTGTTGCTTATGTCCCTGGTGAATATGACCACCCCTTTATGTTCCTTTCCTCTACCGCCTGGTACAGATATGACTCACATCTATGAATTTATCCAACAAGCTTATATATCAAATTCTCTATCCACAAACCCTCTATTGACAAAAATATAAACTGCCTATCTATTTGAGATAAATAGACCCATATAAACCCTTATAGACAATAATAACAATCTCATCAAGCTAAACATAGGCCTAGAGAAACATAAATGTCAGCTTCCATTTTCTGCTCCAGAAATCTTCCTCCACTCCTCCTCTTCTGTTTTCCCAGGCTTTTCCCCGCCTACCTTTCCACTGTCCAATCATATGTCACCTTAATACCAACCCACACACACCTACTCCAAGAAGGCCAAATCTACTAATAGTGCCATTCATAATGGTCCAATGGGGGCCACTACCACAGAGGCCAGTGAAGCACAGTCATCTTATTATAAGAATAGCCACAACCCAAATTGTTCAGAATATCTCTCAGTATGGAAGTGATGCTTTGTAACTTTGTAAATGCTAATCAGAGCTGGTTTTGCTTTTTTATTTTTAAATGTTGGTTATATTTTGGCAGATGAATTCTTCCTCTGGTAGCAATAACAGAGCCAATTAGAATAGATAGCATATTAGGTTCTAGGCTTATGAGATTATGATACCAAACATGTAATCGGCACCATGTCTACATTTATGGACCAAAATGTTGTTAGAACCATGGAGTTACCAATTCAGAATCAGTCAGGGCTTCTGTAAAGATCAAAGCTGATCAGAAAAGGTTTGCTTTATGTCTACTTTACTTGTGGTTGCTCTTCAATACAATTCCCTTGTCCTTTCCACTAGGTGGTTGACCAGATTGATACCCTGACCTCTGACCTACAGCTGGAGGATGAGATGACTGACAGTTCCAAAACAGATACTCTCAACAGCAGCTCCAGTGGGACAACAGCTTCCAGCATAGAGAAGATCAAAGAACAGGCCAATGCCCCGCTCATTAAACCTCCAGCACACCCATCTGCTATCCTCACTGTCCTGAGAAAGCCAAACCCTCCACCACCTCCTCCAAGGCTGACACCTGTGAGGTGTGAAGAGCCTCAAAGAGTAGTGCCAACTGCCAATCCTGTAAAGACCAATGGCACTCTTCTACGGAATGGAGGATTACTGGGCAGACCCAACAAAATTCCCAATGGAGACGTCTGCTGCATACCCAGTAGTAACTTGGACAAGGCTCCATTGCAGTCTCTGATGCACAGACCTGAAAAGGACAGGAGTCCTCAGCCAGGTCCTCCTCGGGAACGGGTACGGTTCAATGAAAAAGTACAATACCATGGCTATTGTCCTGACTGTGAGACCCGGTATAACATAAAGAATAGAGAGGTCCATTTACACAGTGAACCAGTTCATCCACCTGGAAAGATCCCCCACCAAGGACCTCTACTCCCTCCTCCACCTCATCTCCCCACTCTCCCATTAGAAAATGGGGGACTGGGTATAAGCCACAGTAACAGCTTTCCCCCTCCCATACCTGCAACCGTGCCTCCTCCCACTGCACCAAAACCACAGAAGACCATCCTGAGGAAATCCACCACTACCACAGTGTGATATCTGCCATTTAAGAAAACATTCTTTCTGTTTTTAATTTTCTATATGATAAACATAAACATAAGTAATGAGCACTTTCTACTCAAGCAATAAAAAGCCCAAAAATATTAATCTGCATTCAACAAAGTGGCATAAAAATCACCTGGTAAGTATAGAGAGTGATGCTTCTGTCCTGGACGTACATTGTTTTCTATGTTCCATCATCAGAACCTGCAGAAAATTGAGAAAGTATGAATGCATTTTATTTTTTCCCGATTGACCTATGACAGACTGTGACCTTCATATTCCAAGTATTTTGATTTATTATAAGAGCTGGGATGTCAAATATTTTGATTTGTTGATAAAGCCAGGGAAATTCATTCCATTCATGCCTAACTCATCTATGCATTGATGATGTCATAATCCTCCCTTTGATCTAATGCTTTTTAATAAGAATTTTAATACCGAAGGACTATTTTGTTATTTTTCTAAAGATGTTTGTCAATAGTTTTGCATCACGAAATGCTGAGGACACTACCAAAAAGTTTATTTTCTATACTATACAAATTTGAATTATGTGTTCAACTACATGTGTAATAAAATATTTTGAGCTTTGGAAATATGTCAATAAATAATAGTCAATAATGAGAAAGACTAATGTTCCTGAGGATTAAAATGAAATGGAGGTTATTTTAACTCCCTGTTAACATTCACTGAAATGAGAAGCCATTCCCAAGAGTTTGAACAAGGTGACACTTATTGGATATAACAATTTCTAGAATAAATATTACAATCAATTTGGTAAGTATAAACTTACACCAGTTTCCTGTTATACACCTCCATTGTGCTACGTCTAGAACCATTTGCTTATAGCCTCGGATGTAGTCAAGCCTTCTCAAAGGACTCAGTGTAGATAAGTACAATGAAAGGTTGGAATTTTTTGCCTTCTGTCTAACTGCGCAAGCTCAAATTCCCTGAAAAAACGCAGATTCATAGGAAGGAAGTTGGAGGTGACTCTAGTCAAGGGGTATGCTCAGCAATGGCCTTTCCCTTGTTCTCTTCTAAGTTGAAGGGAGTCAGGGGTTTCTGATGTCCCATATAAGAATCTTTGCTTTCTATCTTCAAACCAAAGTCTTTCTCCTGAGGGATTTTTGCCAATTTAAGAAATTTAACCAACTCATAGTTTGGTCAGTTCCTAGTTGCACTGATTTGAACTGATGTGATATTTTGCCTTGAAGATAAAAGTATTAATCTCCCAAAAATCATTGTGAGGTAAAGTGCCTGTAAGGGGGTCGGGCTAGCATCTTTTATGAGGTAAAAGTGGAGGGCAAGTGTTGGTGGGAATTAGTGGACTGTGTGATATGAAAACGTGAGTGACCTTTTCCAATATGTTCTTTTTAATTTTAAAACTTTGTCATTTGCTGCTACAGAAAAGTAGTCTTATGAATATTCTTTGAAACAACTTTCTCTTGAAATATGACAATGTATTTTGAGGAAGACTATACAAAGAACATAGCATTTATTATTTAAATTAATGACTGAATGAACAAAATAAATGAGAGACAGAGAATGTCCTGTAAAATTTTTACTTGGTGTGTTGTTTTATCATTTTGGGTTATACATGAGGGCAATGTAATCTTAATAATCCAATATTTTGGAGGAATATAAGAGAGCAATGAATGAAGACAATAATCTAGTATTTATTAATTGTATGATTAGTGTGTTTAAGAGATACCACCGAGGAAAATAAATGATTGAATTGTTGAATAATAAATATCGTGTTCTTAACTTTTTACTCTATGCATTTTCTTAAAATAAAAATTATCTCAGTAAAATAACCTTTTTAGATTTAATATATTAGTTCGTTGTATAATCCAACCTAGTGCTAGATAATTAAGTTTTATTTTCTTTCTTTAGTTTATCTTTATTTTTTACTCAGCTATTAAGTTCTAACAAGTAATATATGGATTCAGATTTTGACATATGGTGATGTTTGGGTACCACATTGTGTCTAAAATTATCATGAATAGTTTGAAAAACAAATACTTTTCTTGAGTTAAAACAAATTGAATGAACTTAAGTATTAACGTTGCTTGATAAGAACATTGGCTTATATATCTAGGAAAAGAACCCGTAGAGATCTAAATCTATCTCTCTTCTTCAAAATGCAGAACATGTTTTCTAATAAAAAGATATCCTTTTCTGTTTAATCGGTGACTGCATTTGTCTATAAATCAAAATATTTATAAGAAAATAACTAGAAAGTCAAGTCAAACTTCAACTGAAAGTTTTGTGGTCATTGGCTTATAATTTATATATCTTTCATAAAACATATAATAATTTAATTATGGACCAAAATAAACAGTAGAGTACAATAGAATGAAGACTAAATGTATTTTAAATCCAGGTTATTTCAAATTTCTTTAATATGGAATATACTGTACCATAATGATATTTGCAGAATTAAAATTTTCACTTCTTTTACTGGAACCTATACTTTAGATCCATAGAAATCTATAAACAATGTAATGAAATTAAAATATAATATTATAATATTTTCTGGAAACACATAATTAAAATGTCACCAATGGAAAATAGTATTTGTAAACAGCCAACTTTGTTTGAGAAATTCAAAATTTGAAGTACTCACCCTGCTTAATATGAATTAAAGCATTAAGAAACGTACTTTTCCACATATATGGAACAAAATATTTCACTCCTGGTTCTAAGGTAGGAATTCATACAGATGGAAAATATTTCCCTATTTTAAAAGCAGTTTCTTGTCATTATATTCATTTGTGAACTTTTATTTATACAGTAAATAACAGAGGCAATTGCAGGTGTGTTTCCTGCTGTGTGTAACATTGTAGATGCTGTTTATGACAACATCCCTTCATGGCTCTGAGCTAAAATTTATTTCTATTGACAAGGTTGTTATTAATTAAACCAGAGTGTGAATGTCTTCTGCCTCTTTAATGTAGATAAGTAATTTCAAATTTTAAAGGCTATTATATTTTTATTATAATAATTCCATTTAATAATAATAATGATAACAAGAATTGAGGAAAATTCTTTTTACATTGCCAATATCTGTAACTGTTTTATAAAGGAGTCAATCTACTATTTATAATTATTCTTAAACTAAGTATTAAAGTATTTTTAGAAACACACAAAGATATACAAAACCATAGAACTCTCCCCATCTTTCTAATTGTTATCATCTCTTCATGTTTCCTCATTAACTTATTAACATGCTGGGAAGAATTAAATGTGTTAGCAGAGGTGGTTTAATTGACCTAAGAAAGCACTTAGGTTAGAAATATACTCCCCACTGCAGCTATTGTTCAAAGAGTAAAGAAAGGAAACATAATTGGATTTTTGGCTTTCTTTGGACAGATCAGTATTTGCTTTTATTATGAAAAGGCATCACCTATGATAGTGGTTCTCAACATGTAGGTTACAATCCCTTTGGGGTTCACATATCAGATATCCTACATAATGATTCATAGAAATAGCAAAATAACATTTATGAAGTAGCAAGAAGATAATAGTTGGCTGGGAGTCACTACAGCATGAGGAACTCTTATTTTTTTAATTGAACAACTTTATTTTAAAAAACAAGATAAATATACAGATTTTAAGCATTTTTGCATAAAAGTATATGAATACATTTTTGTCAGTGCTTGGTTTTTTAAAGGTTTGATAGTGTGCACTAAGAACTTACTAGTTACAGTGAGTTTTACATACATGTAAAACAAGATGTAACCTGGAATTAGTCAAAGTTTTCTGAGGAACTCTTAAGAAGGTTGAGAGGCATTTACCTGGGGGCAGTATGGGGCTATTCAGAGCTTCTCTGTATATAGTTCAAGGCTCTGCTTTTGTTTTGTTTCTTGGTTTGGGTTTTTGATGTGTATGTATTAATCAACAAATTCTGAGTATTTATACATGTAATTGCTTGTAATCAAGTCAGCAGCTATCTCTTGCCTGGATATACTTCTGTAGACTATATGCGGCTGAGACTCATAATGATCCTGAAACTTCTGAGTTTTATTTCCCCTTATTCTTTCCTGATAACACATTTTCCTCTGATGCACTGTTAAAACAAGAGCAAAAAGATTGCATGGCTATTTACTTTGCCAAAATACTGATGATTTCTAAGTGAGGAAATGATCTATGAGCCATGGAGCTTTTTAAAGGTCATATCACATAATTAGGTAAAGTGCTTGGGCAATGACAATTACCAGGCATTACCATAAAATCACATCTCCTTTCTTGGGTCAATGTGAAGATGTGTCACTACAATTACGTTTTCAGAGTAAACATTTCAGAGTCTTAGAGTCATTTAACTTCAATAATTCTAAAGTAATGACAAGCACGACAGAAGGGTTAAGGCACATGGTGTTGAGCACACAATGAATTTCACTTCACCCTTATGAAGCTGGGACTATGTGAGCGGCATTGCCATTTGAATCACTCGATTTACAGTTCCTGACTCTTAAAGGGGGAAATCTTTTATCTGAGCATTTTTACATCGGCACGAGTCCCCAAGCTTTTTCATCCCCAAACATCATCATCAATTTTGTTCTTCAAGCACAACTCTGCATAACGCTTCTTTGTGCTTGGGAGATATGTGGATGCTTGAAAATAGTTACCTCATGTTATTTTGAAATTCTTAATGTGTTTGATCTTTACAGGATATAAAAAGTGATTTCAGACAGTTTAGCGACCATCTAAACGGAATGAGTCTCCGAATAATACAAGCCTCATTTTCTCATGTATAGTATTGCAACATCCCCTCTCAATTCTTTCTGCAAATTTAAACACTATTATTATGATTCTTTCTCCTAAGATGGTCTGGTCTGCTTTCATAATATTCATGATGGCAACATTCATGTATCATTCTGTTCTCTAATGTTTCCTTTATAAATTTCTTCTACTTCGCGTTGACCCTGAAAACTAAAATAGTGCTGGTTCACTGGAAACTATCTCTTGTTATATGACAACAGATGCAATTTTTCATCATTTAAAAACGTAACTGCCAATTCTCATAACATGCATGGGGATTTTGTATCAGATGAGTAAAATGATGTGTGTGTGTGTGTGTGTATGTGTGTGTGTGTGTGTGTGTGTGTGTGTGTGTGTGTGTGTGTGTAATGGGTGCCTCTACATGACAGCAAAACATGTGATACTAATTCCTCTAAGGAGTTTATTTGACACTGTATCTGATGCAAAAAATGTTCCGTATGCATTTCTTTTCTTTCACCACGTCCTTTTGTCTCCATAATATCTTGATACCTTAGACATTGTCATTACCTAAATTTTATAAGGAAACAAATTGTGGTACTGGAAACCTGGGCCCTAAGATATCAGAGTTCTTCATGGGCAAATGCTAAAATTGTAACACGGGTACATTTCTCCCACACACCACATTCATTCCCACCCCCAGCATGACAGCATTGGTCATAGATTGTTTATATACAGTCTGTTGAGAATCATTATTTTCTAGAATTTACTCAGAAAGCTGTTCAGTGATTTTTATGAGAGAAATTAGTGTATTTCTGCAGTGGTCAAGAGTACCTACGTCTCCATGCTCCCATAGAACAAATAACTCTGATGCAGTAGTTTGCAGCCTGTAATTCCTATCACAGGAGTAATATATTGAACATCCCACACATCAGATATTTGCATTATAATTCATAACAGTAAAAATTATAGTTATGAAGTAGCAATAAAAATCATTTTATGGTTGGGGAATCACAACAACATGAGGAACTGTAATCAATGGCAGCAGCCTGAGAAAGGTTAAGAACCATTTCTCCAGTACCTGTGCCTTCATAGACCCACGGCAGCCATTTAGAAAATAGATCATGGAGATATAAATGTATCTTCTAGGGCAGCAACAGCAAAAGTAGGTGGAAGTGAAGACACTATGTCAGACCTGCATGCATCATCAGTAACACTGGTCCTGTGAGCTCATACCTGTCAGCATTCCCGAAGACTATTGTGTTTACAGTGTGTATGACCTGACCATTGTCCAAACAGCTGTTGAGTCCTCTCTTTTTTATTACTATGTAATATTGCTTTAACTACATCACAATGAAGTTGTTTTGTTATTTTAATAATTGATGAAGAGAAAAATCAATAAACCTGTAAACAGCCTTGTTGAAGAACCAGCAAGGGGAATTCACATCATTTTGCGTGTGTGTGTGTGTGTGTGTGTGTGTGTGTGTGTGATGAGATGTAGATTTTATTTTAGCATCCAAAACCATGATAATTCTGTCTGAGGCTACTCGACAGCCTGTAATTTTTTTTAAAGTAAACATTTCAGAATTGTTTACTAAAATTTCTTTTACAAACCTTCTTTATTAGTGTTAGTGTTTTTATTCCGGAAACGTAGAACATATTAGATAGCCCAGGCTGACCTTGAACTTGCACCAGTCCTCTTGCTTCTGTCTCCTGAGTGTAGGGTTATGCATGATTCAGCTTTAGAATGTATAAGTAATGAACCATTTGATATATTATGTCCCTACATACATAAATTTACTCAGAAAGATGCAAAAACTAATTTGACCACATATACTCATGAATTTAAAATTGTCAGAGAAGCAGGCAATCCTACTCGAGAAATGTGTTACTAGTCATATAAATTGGGACATGTGTATGTCCTGTTTAATGTAATTCAGAATAATAATGTGTTATTATAAAACATCAATTTGAAAAGAGAGTGTATAGATTTCAGTCATGTTTTTTTTTTTTTTCTCACCACCTAAGAACATTCTGGATCAAATCATTAAACCAAATTAGAGGCTTCAAATGAAGATATGTGAGGCTGAGGATGTAGCTCATTGATGTGCGCCTGTTATACAGGGACCTGTGGTTCAATCCTGACTCATAAACACCCAGGACAGCACATAAATAAAATGAAATGAAAATGATGGCCCAGTGTTTTATTTCTGACTGCACTCATCTAGTCCTGTGGTATAAAGCAAAGGGGGCAGCAGAGGCACACTGTAATTGCATCAGCCCATGCTAAGGTGCAAGCTTCAGTGACTTCATTGGCATTGTTGCTTAAATGGAAAATGAATGAAGGAGCTTCAAGGTTCAGCAAGGCTGGAAACTCTCTCTCTCTCTCTCTCTCTCTTTCTCTGTCATTATGTAAAAACATCTCTGAAACTACATTTTCCCTTTATTTTTATATTTTCTCTTTTTCTTTTTTCCTTTCCTTGTTTCCCCCTTTCATTCCTTTCTTCTTTCCATTCTTCCTTTCTTTCATGTCTGAGGTTTTGAAAGAAGTCCTATAAATGAAACCTGGGACTTAAGCACTCTACAGTTTCCAACCCTGAGTGACACTCCTGTATATCCCAAGCTTTAAGAGCATCTTCTAGATTACAGATAACTAGACTATGGATAGTATTATTGCTAATTGCTATCTACATGGTACGTTTTCCAAGTTAAGTTCACGGAATGGAAGGCCCCGAGCTGACAGAAATGGGACACACACACCACTCTGCTCGGAAATATCCTCCATTTTCCCTACTTGTTCAGCTCCCATTCTTTCCCAGCTGCTGTCTCTCTTGTGGACAGAGCAGAGTAGTGATGTCTATTGTCTTCTGCTATCTATTCCTCTCCAGCATCGTGAAACTGCACTTGCACACTGGGTTATATCCTTTCATACATTTTATTTTGAGGGTTATAAATACTTCTAGATCATCTGTTTTCCAACACACTACTTTATGTCTTAATAATTTTCTGCATATCTGAATGCACCATCTGCTAACATGTTTGTATTAGTGCCTAATTATGTAATGTATATAAAAATGTCTTTAACATCAGTTAAAACAACGAATAAACACAAACCATTGTCATTAATCTGTGATACATCTCAAATTACTCATGTTCTTTGCGAATCTGGTAAATTTATTTGTTTTTCCTGAGGTAAATGCTAGGGACATTTTATCATCTCATTTATGAAGTAAAGATTTAACTGAAATAGTTTTCTAGTTGTTGTCATTAAGAAGCTCTAATTGTTTTCCTCAGACATTGAGAGATAATATGTAGAAGTCTAATTTTTAATATATTATACTTTGTGAGTTAAGTTAGAAAATAATAGATATCTGAGAAAAATACAACAATAAAGTAGATTGCAACTGGTTTAACTAGAGGTCCTTAGTTTTAATTTATTATAATAATATGCAATATAAAAATAAACAAAACCATCTAACACAGGGTTTCCCAAGTAATAGTGCTATAGGGCTTTATGCATCTTCTAAAAATGTTTGTTCAAATAAGAGATGAAACCATAGAATGATTGTTTCAAAGAAACAGTCTATGTTTGTATTACTAACATTATTTAATAAAGACATATAAATGTGACATATAAAATATTAGTTTGTCATAGTTGCTAATCAATGAGTATGAATATTAAGTGGCATACTTTTTAACTACTAAAACATTTGCCAAAATAGGTCATAATACGGCCTCACACTGTGATCATCTAATAGGATTGTTTCCTCCTAACTCAAATCACCATTCATGAAAGAGAGAGTATTCTCAACTTCAATGTATGTTACCTTTTTAAAACTTCAGTGTTTTGTCTCACAATGTCTCTATTTTGTCTCTAAAATACACATGACAAAGTCCTTTTTGTGGGTAGATGAGGCTAGCCTCCAGCTTGTCTCTACCTCCTGAGTGCTAGGGTAACAGGAATGCCAACCCACTATGCCCACCCGAGAGGGTCTATACTCTTAGCACAGTGCTTATTGCGATTACTCGGTAACTTATCTAATCAACCTACTTTCACATTCTGGCTGCAGTGGCCTCTCAATCTCTTTCTTTCCATGTATGCTAGTCTCTAATTCCTGCTGAATTTTTCTATATAAAGTCACAATATAAGTAACTCCCAAGGATGATGACTTCTCTAATCTTTTCCCTCTAGACCATTACCTTTGTGAACTGCCAGGTCACCAAACCCTTATCCGTGTGTTTGCTCGATTCTTTCAATCCTTTAAAGAAAAATTTTTGTTTCACTCTTTAATTATTATACTGAAATGATTACAGTCTTATAATTATCTACTTTTTAAGATCTTTTACTTCCCTTGCCAGTTCTAACAAAAGCCTTTCCAGGCCAACATACTGTTTGTTTTAGAATTTCACATATGCATATACTGTGCTCTGATTAAAGTATACCCACTGTTACCTATTTTCTGTTACTTCATTACCTAAAACTTCTATGTGGCAGGGTAAAAAGATCTCACCAAGTGACGTATATGGATGAAGGTCAAATACTGCATCACGGGCACCCTCTTAGGAGCTATGTCCTTGGAAACATTTGATACTCACTACGTCATCTGCTGTCAATAGCTGCTAAAGTCGGGTTTTGTCTTTCTGTCCACCTTGTTCCTTCACGATAGTATTTTTTGCTTGATTTATGCATGTCTTGCACTTGCCATCTCAGCCTCTGTGAGTCAAGAAGTGCATCTTCCCTGTTGCATCAAGAAAACACTGCTGGCTGTCTCCAGCCACTGCCTTGTATTCTTACAATGTTTGTACCACATCTTTCATACTGATCCCTGAGCTTTTGGGAGAGGATTTCTATCTAGAATGTCCCATGTAGGACTTAATGCTCTGAAGCACCTTCTGCCCTTGATGTTTACCCTCTGTGGGTTCAGTAATCAAAAAAAAAAAAAAAAAAATCTGCAAAAAGAAGCATCTGCGATGATTGCCAGAAGATTCCCATTTATGTATTGGAATAATGGTAAGTCCATGGGAGTTGGTTTAATACTATGTCCTCTTAGCAAAATAATAGTAGTAGGCTTGTCATTAAGGTCTCTACCTACCTATACATAGGTTCTTGGCTCTGCTCTTAGTGCAAAGTATAGGTTCTTTCTTGTGTAGAAGCCCCTAAATCTAATCCAAAGATGGCTGTTTATTACTATACCATTCTTGTCACTGTTGAACCAGTGGATATATCTTGCTAGGTCAGACATGAGTGTAGCTTTGACAGGTTCACATCTTAATAAGATGGATAATGATTTTTATCCTCTGGTAGTATACATAACATGTTCAGAACCATGAAAGCCACCCAATAAGATTGAAGCTTCCTAGGCAGAAATAACTTGATTTCTCCATGTTCTATGACTCGAGCATGAACTATTTCATCAAGGTTTAATCAGGTTGTGGAAAGAAAGCAAGAGCAATACCAATAGTACCTAACATTCAAAGGAATCTTGGAACCCAGTGACTAACAATTCCAAAAGAGGTAACTGTTTCTTGGCAATGAGCATTATCTTTTTTCTTTGAGCTTTATATTTTATAGACTATGGTGTTTAGGAGTGATATTATCTCCTTGTTATGAGAGCATTTAATTAAAACTCTTGTGATGTATGTACATGTATATATTTCTTAAAGCTCTATGTTGGTGTGTTTCATAAGGTTATGTCAAAGCACTTTAATTTATTCCCTCTCAAACACATTGTAGAGGCACCTTTAAAAATCTAGAAACAGATCTATCCTGTGATCCAGTGACACAACTCTTGGACATATATGCAAAGGATTTTGCATTCTACTAGACAGATACTTGCACCTCTAAGTTCATAGGTGCTCTATTCACAATAGTAAGGATTACAACAGCCTCGATTCCCATCAAACGGTGTCTAGATAATAAAAACATGATACATTTACACAACTAAAACTAAATTATAAAATCTTTGGGTAAGTGGATGGAACTAGAAATAGTCATTAGTGAGTGAGATAACCCAGGGTCAGTAAGACAAATGTCAATTTTTGCTCATTCTCCCTCATATGTTTATGTTAGCTTTGTATCTTCAAATATGTAGATCTAAATTAAAGTAGCCATAAAAGTCAGGACAACACTAACAAATCATGGATAGAAGAAGTTATCAAGAAAAAGGTGAATGGAACCCAGGTAATATAAAAATGGTATTGAAAATACTGGAACAAAAAGGAATTAACTGCAGTGGGTGATGCTGATAATGTTCTATTGAGGAGCTTGTTTACTCTTTCCTTTTACTCATTTTTCATTTTGACATCTTCTGCTGCCATGTGGCCCCAGCATAAAATGAGGCTCTTGCTCTGTAGATCCTGTTCTGTGTAACTTCAGCATTGATTTGATTAGCTTATTCACTTAAAAGTAATAAAATGTCTATGAAAATGGACATGTAGCAAGTAAAATTTCATGAAAAGCAAACAAAAGAGTTTATGGAAAGGGGCCTTTAAAGATTGGTGAGCAGTAATCACTACTGCTTGTTCCTCTGGTGGATCCAGGTTAGATTCACAGTACTCACATGTAGATCACAGACATCTGTTACTTCAGCACCAGGGGATCCAGTATTCTCTTCTGCCCTCCATCTGAAACAGCCACACATGGTACACATACATACATGAATGAGTACAAAACATTCATATTCATTAAATAACAGGTAAATAAGTATCAAAACTGTCTATGGAAAGGTGCTATTTTTATTTGTGAGAAGTTTATTTCTTGGTCTGGCAAAATGGCACACTAGTTTTCTTTTCTGTTGCCGTGATAAGTGATAAGCACACTGACAAAATCAAGGTAGGAGATAAATGTTTATGTTAGTTCCAAATTCCAGTTTATATTTCATCAGATTGGAGTCATCATAGTTACAGGAGCTTGGGATAGTTCAACATGTCATATTCATAGCCAGAATATGGAACAATAAATTTATGTATACATGCATGTTCTTAGTCAGTTCACTTTCTACATTTAGAAAACCTTATTGTTTGGCTCCTTAATTCAGACAAACAATGTATTTATATGATATATTTTCTTTCCTTAGAATGGCACTACCCACAATGGGTATGTCTTCCATCTCAATTAACATATATGTCACATGGTAATCAGTTGTGTACAATTCCTTCCTTAGATTATTTCCCCAGATTATTCTAAACTACATCACATCAGGTAAAGATTGTTCCTTGCTAGAGAGAGAGAGAGAGAGAGAGAGAGAGAGAGAGAGAGAGAGAGAGAGAGAGAGAGAGAGAGAGAGAGAGAGAGAGTCTAACAATACAGAGATAAGTTATATCAATTACTTAAAATGAATGTCAGGGCAAAAATATTAAGAAATATGAGCTCAGGCTAATAGATAACATCAATTAACTTGTCTTTGCATAATGGATATATATTCTGAAATAATAAGCCGTAGCTACCATTTATACGATAAATGAGGACTGTAGACATAGCTCACCAGTTAAAAGTACATACTGGTCTTGTAGAGAACTCACAATTCTTTCCATGTAGATTGACTTACAATTGACTCCAACTCCAACTCTGGTGGGTCTGACAGCCTCTTCTCAGCTCCAAAGGTTCCTTTATGCATATGTACATACCTAAATGCATACAAAATCACAAACATATGCATACACACAAACAAACAAATACTAAAATAAAACTTTTCACAGTACTCATACTTATTTAAAAAGTAATCCCTGAAATTATATGCATACAAATAACACTAAATGGACTGAGCAGGTAGTATTTATATATTTAGGCATAAATGCACAACAATTAAATTACAAAGGGTCATAAATGTGAGATGAAGCAATATAGGTATATGGAAGGAGTTGAGTGAGAAAAGAAAGGGAGGAAATGCTGCAATAATGTTTTAATTAAAATATATTTTAAAATTAAAACTTTAGTAAATCTTTCCCTAAACACAGTGTAGTAAAAGGAAGATTATAAATTCAATGTGTATGGGTTAACCATATTTTTATCCCTGGATTTACATTAAAATACTTTTACCCTTTTCAAAATTTTAAAGCTTTTTGAATCTACTTTGATTGAACTAATCTAGATTTTCAAGGGATGTGTTGAGCTGTTAAGAAAGACTGAGAGACAGCCTGCTACATAAATGATGTTTCCAGTGAGATTTATATTTATCCATTTTCATTGCATGCATTTGAGACTTGGCTCATCCTCAGCTCTATCTCAGTCTCTATGGTAATAAAGATGGGACATCCTCAGTGTCAAATTCGAGCATAAAATAAGATATGCAGATACAATTTAAGACTGGAATTGTACCAGTGGTATTCTAAAACCATGTTGAACTTATGCACTTATTGGAATAAAGCACACAAAAGCTATACATGTCTTCTCTCTGTATAAATGTGCTGCTATTATAAAGTTACAATCAGCAACTTTATCATGCTCATTGGGTAAACCTAGTGATTTGAAGCCTTATGTTTTGTTTCTTATACAGAGAAAATCATATTCTCCAGGGCATTGAATCCAGAACCTTCTTGATATTATTATTTTCTTTTTTTAAAGAAGTATTGGTTACTTTGTTCATTTACATTTCAAATGTTCTGCCCCTTCCCTGTTTTCCCTCTGAAATGCACCCCACCCATTCAACCACGTTCCCACTGCCTCCATAAGCGTGCTCCCAAACCCACCCACCCACTCCTGTCCCATCAAGCTGGCATTTCCCTATGCAGGGGAAAGGAGCCTTCACAGGACCAAGGGCCTCTTGTCCCGTTGATGCCAGATAATGCCATCCTCTGCTACATATGCAGCTAGAACCATGGGTCCCTTCATGTGTACTCTTTGGGTAGTGGTTTATTCCCTGAAAGCTTTGAGAAGAACTAGTTGGTTGGTACTGTTGTTCTTCCTAAGGAGAAACAAACACCTTCAGCTCCTTCAGTCCTTTCCCTACCTCCCTACTTCCTCCACTGGGGTTTCCATGTTCAGTCTGATGGTTGGCTGCAAGTATCCACATCTATATTGATAAGGCTCTGGCCTAGCATCTCAGGAGACATCAATATCAGGCTCCTCTCATCAAGCACTTTTTGGTGTCAGCATGTGTCTGAGTTTGGTGGCTGCTAATGAGATGGATCCCAAGGTGGGGCAGACTCCAGATGGCCTGTTCTTCAGCCTCTGCTTTCTATTAGTAAGTGAATCACTTTGATGAGTATCCAGCAACTACTTGGATGTATATATTTGTTGACTGAAGTCACAAAATGCACAGTTAGGTGTAAAGTGATGCCATTTCCTGCTCTCATGATATCTTATATGCCTTATTTAATGTATTGTTCCATGCAATATATAGGGAGATAACTTCAAAAGATTTTTGTATTTTAGGCTTCCTGCATGAAAGATTTCCTAATAATAGTTTAAAGGTGTGTGACATTTACCTAGCTTGAAGTTATAAAGGTTAGTTCTCTTGCATTTCCTGGTCCATGTAATAAGAGAAGTTTGTTTTAGATTTCTGGTAAGCCAAGGTAGACACAAATAGTGTCCAATGGCTTGATACACTGTAATCCTTTAAAGAAAAAGGACCTGGGATTAGATTTTGTAATACTACCTACAGGTATTTGGGAGCTTTTCTAAAATGAGTTGGGTCCCCTTGATGCGGTGGAGCTTAGGTGAGCAAACAGAAGCATGTGTGTGTTTCCTTATCTGCTGTCATAATTCAAACACAGAAACCAACTAATATCAAAATCCTTTTTCTTAAGAGAACACAGTCTTAGATTCCTTTCTGTTCTCCACAAAGGAAACAGCCTCATACAGAAGCATGTGTGTGTGTGTGTGTGTGTGTGTGTGTGTGTGTGTGTGTGTGTGTGTAACTCTTAAAAGAAAGTGCTATGGAGAATAAAATTCCTGAGCAATATTGGATCTTAGAAATATATAAATGGGAGGGCCCAGAGCTTCTGAGGTTAGGAAAACTGACACCATTAGTTATTTGAAAACTGCAGGCTTTGGGGAAAAAATGTTGTGCTAATTGGATCAAAGAGAACACAATTTCATTTTCCATATAAAGATTAGTGAAATGGAGAAAAATTTTAAAATGCTACCCATTTTATGGTAGACATCAGAGATTGTACACTCAGAACCACTTTGTCTCCATTATACCCCAATGCCAGTTTTCCTTATACACCAATGTGCTTCTCATTCCTACCTAAACATTCGATTAATTTAGTAGCCCCATTGCATACTATTTAAGTCACATTACACTTAAAGTGGGCCTGAATATCAGTATGTCTAAATATTATCAGGTGATACTAATCTATGAATAGCATATTCTTACTACACAAAGATTAATAAATATGACATTATTTTACCGTAATGTAGCAACATATGATGAGTATGCACAAAGCCTGTTAATAGTTTATTTCATTTTATTTACAATATATAAGAAGGTAAAATATATTATTAAGTTGTTACCAAAAGTAAAGTATGAATTGTGTGTGTTTCAGAAATATTGTCTAGGTATAAACATTATGCCCCAACATTTGTAATTCTAAACAATGTCCTTCTACCTGTATGAAAAAATCCATGTAGAAATCTTGGTTTGTTTTGTTTTTTGTGTTGTGCTGTGTTGTTTTGAGAAAAATACTCTTCTGTATCCCTGACTAACATGGAACCTTATACTCTTCTCTATCCCTGACTAACCTAGAACCTTATACTCTTCTGTATCCCTGACTAACCTGGAACCTTATACTCTTCTGTATCCCTGACTAACCTGGAACTTTTTAGGTATACTAGGCTAGTCCAGAACTTGCAATACTGTTGCTACCACTGCCTCTAAGTTGGGACTTACAGGCCACCATACCTGTCATTATTAATTACATTTGCTTCATCCACATCTGCTATTGCTGTAGTTATATAGCCGAGGATAACCTTGGCTGACAGCAATGGTAGGGGAGGCCCTTGTTCCCAGGGAGGTTTGATACCCCACCATAGGGGGATGCTGCAGTGGTGGGGTGGGAGAGTGTGGGTGGGAGAGAGAGCACTCTCATACAGCATAGGGGATTGGGTGGGCATATGTGGATGGGAGACTGGTGGAGGGGTAACTGGGAAGTGGGATATCATTTCAGTTATAAATGAATACTATGATTAATACAAAAGATATAAAAAAGTATAATATATAATACCTTGAGATTGCTAGAAATCTGACATTCTGCATAACCTCCTGAAATGAAATTATCCTTCAGCAGTGGTGGTTATTTATAATAAGGTTTTATATCTTGGTATGTTTTATATGTTTTTAAAAATAGCAGCTATCTCCTTATCTTTTAAATTTTATTCTAAGGCAGAGGAAATTACTTTTTTCTGTGTAGGAAAATATTACATTTCCTAAGTGACATTTTCTACTAATTATGCTCTTTTGTGATTGCTTGGTTTTTCCACAGTACTTTTTAACAAACTTCAAACTTTCCTTTATTCTTTTATTTTAATGCTCTGACTAAGGTAGTCAAGGTCATATTTTGATGATTCTGAGAAAGAAGCTATTAAGAACATGATGATCATTTAAAAGATTCAAATTATATTTTAAACACTGCAGATAGCTGTATTGTGAAAAATTTGCAGTGCTCTCCTCTGACACTGTTATAATTGTTTTACTGACATGGTTTTTCTTTTCCAGTGCTGGAGATTCACTTCCAGCTTATGGGAGATAAGAGCCTACCATTGTGCTACTCCATTGGCAGTGAGATATTTGCAGATAGCAAATGGGTAGCACCTGGAATGGGGTGCTGTGAATTGAGAGAGAAGCCTAGCACTCAGTGATTTAAAAACCTGTTTCCCTTAAAGATGCCAGTGTCCCACTGATTAATCACTGCACATCAGAAAATGTCATCTCTGAACAAAGCTCTTCAGATACATTTTGCATTTTCTTTTCACCATGCTTCTTAGCCATTATGGAGCAAAGTTCAGAGAAATGTACTCTAATTAAAATGGACATAAAAAAAGCAGCCAAATGATCTAACAAAGGATCCAGCCAAAGTGAAAAGGGGAAGAAGACATTATTCTTCGATTCCTGATATGGTAAGGACAATCACTTGCATTGTATCCTTTTGTACTCAGAGCCTGGGATCATTGCTTTAACTATGGAGAACACTTAGCCTACAATGAGGTGTAAGAATCTATATTTAATGCTTGCAGAAAATGTCACCCTCATGCTTTTTGATGTGATAATGTTCAGAGAATCTTGTTTAACACTTTCAGGAATTTCAGGAGGAGACCGGCAGGTTGGCACAGTCCCTTTGTATTTATCTTAAGATTTGGTGAAACAGTTCTGTTGTAATTGTAGTAAACAAAATAATAAGTAGAAAACACAGTTTCTTTTTTCTTTAAACTGGAAGAAATATAAGGGAGAAAAGACCTTTCTGAAATCTGAGGAAGAGGGGACACTATTCCTACAGAGGTGCGAGTACACAGCATCTGGGACAGACTTGACCTGTCTCAGTTCCCTATGGGAAGCTATAAACAGTGGCTCAGAAACCTGGGCTTACCAGAAAACTGACATATTTTACTTTTATAACTTGCAGAGGTTTGATAAATAATAGTCTTTCATCTCAATTCTCAGCATTTCTAATGGAAGTGAAGCTATTATATAACTCTTGCAAAATTTGAATTTGGTATCAATAATGGTTCTTAACTTCACCTTACCCATCCAATCATTTACTAGGAATTATTTCTAATGTATTCAGTGTTACTCATGATATCTTGCCTCTAATCTTAGTCATGAATATAAAAGACAACAACAACAACAACAAAAAAAAAAACTTTTGCTAATTATCTCTTAATTCCATATGAAATTGCACATTGATCTTTCCAATTCCATGAAGAACTGGGTTGAAATTTTGATGGGGATTGCATTGAATCTGTAGATTGCTTTTGGTAGGATGGCCATTTTTAAGATGTTGATTTTTCCAATCCATGAGCATGGGAGATACTTCCATTTTCTGAGATCCTCCTCAATTTCTTTCTTTAGAGGTTTGAAGTTCTTCTCATACAGGTCCTTCACTTGCTTAGTTAGAGTCACACCAAGGTATTTCATAGGTTTTGTAACGATTGTGAAGGGTACATTTTCCCTAATTTCTTTCTCCACATGTTTGTCCTTTGAGTACAGGAAGGCTACTGATTTGTTTGAGTTAATTTTGTATCCAGCCACTTTGCTGAACTTGTTTATCAGCTGTAGGAGTTCTCTGGTGGAATTTTTGGGGTCACTCAAGTACACTATCATGTCATCGGCAAAGAGTGATGTTTTTATCTCTTCCTTTCCGATTTGTATCCCCTTGATCTCCTTTTGCTGTCTAATTGCTCCAGCCAGGACTTCCAGTACTATGTTGAATAGGTAGGGGGAGAGTGGGCAGCCTTGTCGAGTCCCTGATTTTAGTGGGATTGCTTTAAGTTTCTCGCCATTAAGTTTGATGTTGGCTGTTGGTTTGCTGTATATTGCTTTTATTATGTTTAAGTTTGGGCCTTGGATTCCTGTTCTTTCCAGGACTTTTAACATGAAGGGGTGTTGGATTTTGTTGAATGCTTTCTCAGCGTCTAGTGAGATGACCATGTGATTTTGGTCTTTGAGTTTGTTTATATGGTGGATTACATTGATGAATTTCCTTATGTTAAACCATCCCTGCATCCCAGGGATGAAGCCTACTTGGTCATGATGAATGATCGTTTTGATGTGTTCTTGGATTCGGTTTGCGAGGATTTTGTGGAGTATTTTTGCATCAATGTTCATAAGTGAGATTGGTCTGAAGTTCTCTTTCCTTGTAGGGTCTTTTTGTGGTTTAGGTATGAGGGTTATTGTAGCCTCAAAAAATGAGTTGGGTAATATTCCATCTGATTCTATCTTTTGGAATAGTTTGGCGAGTATTGGTGTTATATCCTCAATAAATGTCTGATAAAATTCTGCACTGAAACCTTCTGGACCTGGGCTTTTTTTGGTTGGGAGGCTTTTGATGACTTCTTCTATTTCTTTAGGTGTTATAGGGTTATTTAGATGGTTTACTTGGTCCTGGTTTAGCTTTGGGACCTTGTATCTGTCTAGGAATTCATCCATTTCCTCCAGATTTTCCAATTTTGTGGAGTATAAGTTTTTGTAGTAGGATCTGATGATTTTTTGAATTTTTTATGTTTCAGTTGTTATGTCCCCACTTTCCTTTCTGATTTTGTTAATTTGGATACTCTCTCTTTGCCCTCTAGTTAGTCTGGCTAGGGGTTTATCAATCTTGTTGATTTTCTCAAAGAACCAACTCTTGGTTTTGATGATTTTTTCAATGGTTCTTTTTGTTTCTATTTGGTCTATTTCTGCCCTAATTTTGATTATTTCTTGCCGTCTACTCTTTTGGGTATATCTGCTTCCATTTGTTCTAGGGCTTTTAGCTATCCTGTCAGGTTGCTGATGTGAGCTCTCTCCAGTTTCTTTGTGGAAGCACTTAGGGCTATGAGTTTTCCTCTCAATACTGTTTTCATTGCATCCCATAGGTTTGGGTATGTTGTGTTTTCGTTTTCGTTGAATTCTAGAAAATCCTTAATTTCTTTCTTTATTTCTTCTTTGACCCTGTTATCCTTTAACAGAGCATTGTTTAGTTTCCATGTGTATGTGGGCTTTTTGTTGTCTTTGCTGTTGTTAAAGACCAGCCTTAGACCATGGTGATCTGAGAGGATGCATGGGAGTATTTGAATCTTCTTATATCGATGGAGGATGGTTCTGTGTCCAATTTTGTGGTCAATTTTCGAGAACGTGCCATGGGCTGGTGAGAAGAAGGTGTATTCTTTTACTTTGGGATAGTATGTTCTGTATATATCTATTAATTCTAGTTTGTTCAAAGTCTCTATTATTGTGTGGGGTGAAATGTATTTTTTGACCTTTAGTAGGGTTTCTTTTATGAATGTGGGTGATTTTTTATTTGGAGCATATATGTTAAGGATTGAGAGTTCCTCCTGACAGATTTCCCCAGTAATGAGTAAAAAGTGTCCTTCCTTATCTTTTTTGATAACTTTTGGTTGGAAATTTACTTTATTCGATATTAGAATAGCCACTCCAGCTTGCTTCTTGGAGCTGTTTGCTTGGATGTTTTTTCCCACCCTTTTACTCTGAGATAGTGTCTGTCTTTATCTCTGAGATGAGTTTCCTGTTAGCATCAAAAGGCTGGATTTTGTTTATGTATCCAGTCTGATAGTCTATGTCTCTTTATTGGGGAGTTGAGACCATTTATGTTAATAGATATCAAGGAATAGTTGTTTCTGTTTCCTGCTATTATTGCTTTTTTGGGTTGAGTTGTGTCTGTGTTTTTTTTTTTTTTTTCTTCTTTTAGTTTTCTTGTTTAGGAGTTTTCTTGTTTTTACTAGGCTGTATTTTCCCTCCTTGTATTGGGTTTTCCACCTATAATTCGTTGTAGTGCTGGGATTGTGGTCAGATATTGTGTGAATTTTGATTTGTCTTGAAATATCTTCGTCTCTCCATTGATGGTGATTGATAGTTTTGCTGGGTATAGCAGCTTGGGCTGGCACTTGTGCTCTCTTAAGGAGTGCATGATGTCTGTCCAGGCTCTTATAGCTTTCATAGTCTCTGTTGAGAAATCGGGTGTGAGTCTGATTGGTCTGCCTTTATATGTTACCTGACCTTTTTCCCTTACTGCTTTTAGTATTCTTTCTTTACTTTGGGCGCTTGATGTTTTTACTATTATGCGTCGGGAGTTATTTCTTTTCTGGTCCAACCTACTTGGAGTTCTGAAGGCTTCTTTTATGCTCGTGGTCATCTCATTCTTGAGGGTAGGGAAGTTTTCTTCTATGATTTTGTTGAAGATATTTACTGTGCCGCTTAGTTGATACTCTTCTCCCTCTTCTATTCCTATTATCCTTAGGTTCGGTCTTCTCATTGTGTCTTGGATTTCCTGGACATTTTGGGTTAGGAGCTTTTTGTTTTTTGCATCTTCTTTGGCTGTTTTGTCTATGTTTGCAATGTTGTCTTCTGCCCCCAAGATTCTCTCTTCGATCTCTTGTAATCTATTGGAAATGCTTGCTTCTGTGACTCCTTATTTCTTTTTTTGGTGTTCTGACTCTAGGGTTATCTCTTTTAGTGTTTTCTTTATTGTGTCAATCTCTGTTTTAATTTCCCTCTTCCATTCCTTTATTTCTTTGGTTCTGTTTTCCTCTAGTTCTTTGAGTTCTTTGAGTGTTTTTCTTGTTTCTTCTTTAAAAGCTTCTGAATTTTTTTGCTTTTCCTCCCTTTCTTGTTTAATTACCTCTATCAGCGTCTTGAGGCATGATTTTAGGTCTGTGTCTTCTTTTTCTGGAGTGTTTGGAGTTCCGATGTTTGCTGTTATGGGAGAGCTGGGCTCTGGTGTTGCTAGATTGTGTTGGTTCCCTTGGGATATACTCGTTCTCTTTCCTCTTGCCATTTTGTTGTCAGTGATATGTTCTTACCTTTCCTTTGTATCTGGTCTGTGTCCCTGGTTCTCCACTGGTTGAGGTGTCAGATGGGTCAAGCCCTGTTTTATGCCTCAGAGTCGTCGGGTGTGAGCAGAAGTTCCAAAGTTCTGTTTCTGTTTGCTGGATCAGGCACAGTTGCTCAGCCTCTATGAGCTGCCGTTCCACCTGGCAGGTAGGCCAGGCTCTGCTCTGCATCAGGAAGTCGCCTCCTGGTGGAAACAGAAGTTCTAATTTTCTGTTCCCAATCGCAGTTGCTCAGCCTCTATGAGCCGCTGCTCTGCCTGGCAGGTAGGCCAGGCTCTGCTCTGCGTCCGGAAGTCGCCTCCGGGTGGAAACAGAAGTTCTAATTTTCTGTTCCCAATTGCAGTTGCTCAGCCTCTATGAGCCGCTGTTCCGCCTCCAGGTAGGCCAGGCTATGCTCTGCCGCTAATTATCTCTTGAAAAGCTTAGAGGATTCCAGTCAAGAGCTTTAGAAACAGCTCTTACTTATTTACCTCAGGTTTTCAAAGAATGGTGTTCACATGCTTTTCTCTTGCTGAGGGGTTGCAAAACAATAAGCTCTAAGTTGGGTTTTAAATGTAAGTAAACAGTTTCCTTTTGATATCTAACATAAAATTGTACCAAAGTGCCATTACAGAAAAATGTAAATATTCTAGTAAATTTCAGTCAACAAAAATAGAAAATCTCCTTATTACTAAGAAAATAAAAGGGGGATTTGAAGAGCCACCTGTTATTTAGTGAGGAGAGAGGATTTAGTACTGTAGGCAATGGAAAGAATATAATTGTAGATGGAATGATATTAAATTTACCTGTTTCACAGCCATACCCTAGATGAAAAATTAAATGTGTGTGATAAATGTTCAGTTTTTGAGTTTGTTTGCTTGTGTGTTTGTATTTTAAGCATTTTATGGTAAGGATTAAATACAATGAGTGAATATTAGTGAGCATACCTAGTTTAAAGTGGCTTTAATTAAAATTAACTCTTCCAACATATACCTAAACTGATCATCTGCAAATTGTTCCAAGACTTTTCACAGATTTTGAAGAGAAAAAAATTTCCATAGCTATTTCAGTAAAGATAAATTGGGTAATGTTTTATTCCACATTAGTGCCAGTACCATTAGGACCACATGACACTGCAGGTTATCTTTATTTCAGTGGCTCCACACTGCCCCAAGTATTCTCAGACCCAGACAGACAGTGAGACACCCTCTCTCAGCTATTTCTCTGCTAGCCAGAAACTTAGCTCACATTCTCCACAGCCCCATAAAATCATGACTCAATAATCATTAATTTATCAATCAGATTTATATGTTAAATTTTCAATTCACAATACATCTACACAATAAGTGTACAACCACTTGACAAAGATGTAACCAGCCCACCTAGAAAAAACAAATTGACCCATAGAAACCCTTAGGGATAATCATATCTACCTGTCACCAATTAAGACCACCTGGCTCTAGAATCTCCTTCTTCGGCTCCTGTTTGATTCTCCCTCTCTTCCTTCTTTCCTGCCTTACAATAACTTTGTCCCTTCCCTACTCTCTATCTTCCAATCATATATCATCGTGACCTAACTAGTGTTAGCCCTCACCTACATATAGACATCAACCTACACATAGCTTCTAAATTTGGTTTTACTTTTTTTGGTAAACAAAAAAATAACTAAATTTGCACATAATATTACATGTGTGTATGTGGTATGTGTGAATGTGTTAATACACCAGAAGGCCTGCATTTAAGTATGAAGACTCTTTTAGATGTTTATGTGTATAAGGGCTTCTCTTATAAAAACAGTTGGACTTCCAGATACAGTTTTAAATTAGTATAGTTCATCTTTCTCCAGTATTGTTTTTCCTTTGTCCCTGGAGTTTGGACTGTGGGTCCATCTTCACATTTAATACCACATATTCTGTAGTCTTCCTGATAAAATTTTCAATTTATGCCTTGAAAATATGATTTCCAACTGAACTTTTCTACTCAATACCATTTTTTTAGGTGATTCTTGCAAAGGACAATGAACAGTCTTACCTTCATGGACCCTTCTCATTTGACACAGAGCAAAGAAGGATACTATTTCCATACTCTGTATTAAATAGAATTAGTTTCCAGTTGTTGCAGAAAATATTAAATAAATGGTTCTGTTCTGTTACCATCAGTTCTGCAGAGTGACATTCCATGAGAGCTATTCCAGGAGCCACTCTAGTGCAGAGTCAGGGAGCAATCCCCTAAGTGGTTAGTTCCCAAGCCTGGTCCTCATATATCTCTTTCTATGGGCCCAGTGTAAACATGACTCCACAACCATTAACTGATCAAACAGATTTATATGTTAAATTCTCAATCTACAATCCCTCTATAAAATAAGCCTATGGCCAATTGACAGGGATATAAGCTGTACACCTAGATCAGATAAATTGACCCATGAAAACCCTTAAAAATAATTATAACAACCTTAGAGATGCTCCAGGGAAAATATCAATGTCTGCTTCCATGTTGTCTCTACTCAAATCCTCCCCTCTCTCCTTCTCTTCTGCTTTTCTAAACTTGTCCCCACCCCACTCTCTATAGTCTAACCATATATCGACCTGCCATCAACCTACATGCAGTTACAAATTTAGATGACATTTTAATTCTTATTTTTTAAAGAATAAGGACACATTATTTTAATAGAATGTTAAAACATGTAATTAATTAAAAGTCATCACTTTCATATATATACATATGGAAAATCCCTTAAGGCGCTAAAGTACAATGTTATTCTGTTTCTGCTATTTATTGTGACTAGTTTTACATTAACTCGATTGGACACATTGAGATGAACCTCTAAAATTGCAAAAGTCTACAAAACCATCTTTGTGTTTATCATTAAATATTGGAAGTCAGATAAAATATTTAAAACTGTGATATCAGATTTCAGCAAAAAGGCTTATATAATATGTTATGGATGTTAAATATGTCTTACAATTTGGAGACATTGCTCAAAACATTTTGATATAACCAGCTCTGACTTAAGATGTTTCCATTTTTAGAATTACTGAGCACTAAGAGTAAGTAACAGACCCAAGTCACTTTGATGCTATGCCAAGTACTGATGTGTATTTGATAAGTTTTGTAACAATATACTTTTTTATTTGTAATGGAATTCCCTTTCTTAAACTTAGAAAGAGCTGTGCTAAAAAAAAAAAAAAAAAAAAAAAAAAAAACTTCTTTAAATAATTAGTTCTTAACTGACAAGAGGAAGAAAAGAAAAGAATTTGACCTTTTAGCCCTTACTCTGGACCAGATAAGAAATAGAATGTCAATATAAATTATTCACAATATATTGTTATTAATGTTGTCTGTGAGTTAAGAGTCAAAATCGATGGGATTCATTGAAATTTTAGAATATCATTTTTTTTGCTATGGATTTTCTTATTGAAAATAATTTTTATATAATATAACCTGCTAACATTCTCCCTTCCCTCACTCCTCCTAGATCCTCCATACCAACCCGCCCATATGGGTAATTGCTATTTCTCATTAGAAAATAAAGGACTTTTAAAAATTAAACTGGAAGCTAAATATATACATAAAGAAAAGGGAAAGTGAGAAAAAATAATTTAAGAATAAAGATACAACTGGGGGGGGGGGAGAGACAAGCCCTTCCATAGCCTTATGTGACAAAGAATTTCCAAAACTGCTGTTGAGTCTGTGTTCTGTTCTCTGTCTTCTGCTAAGTGTGAAGCCTACTCTTAAGAGTAGTGCTTCCCCAGTGAGACTTACAAAAAACCTAAACTTTCTCTTTCAAATGGTTATCAACTAGAGACAGCTTCTGAGTGAGGGACTAGAGCATGTGTCTACTTCTTCTCTCAGCTCTAGGACTGAATCTAGTTTGTACCCTTTCAGGTCCTGTGCATACATACTGCAGTCAATGTGAGTTCAACTGTGCATTGATCCTGTTGATTTAAGGGGCCTAATTTTTGTGGTGTACTCAGTTCCCTCTGGTTCTTGCATTTTTTAATTTTTTAATTTATTTTTTGAGATTCAGATTATTTTGTTGTTAATTTTTAAAAAAAATTTATTAGTTATTGTATTTATATTTCAAAGTTATTCCTTTTCCTCATTTCCTTTCCAACACCTCCCATTCTACCCCATTCCACCTCGACAAGAATGTCACCACACTCACCCACCCACTCCTGCCCCACCACCCTGGCATTCCCCCACACTGGTGCATCAAGCCTTAACAGGACCAAGGGCCTCTCTTCCCAGTGATGCCAGACAAGGCCATCCTCTTGTATATATACAGCTTGAGCCATGAATCATTCCATGTGTACTCTTTGGTTAGTGCTTTAGTCCCTTGGAGCTCTGGGGTTGGTTGGTTGATATTGTTGTTCTTTCTATAGGGTTGCATATTCCTTCAACTCCTTATGTCCATCCCCTAACTCCTCCACTGTGGTCCCCCTACTAAGTCCAATGGTTAGCTGCAAGCATCGATATCTGTATCAGTAAGGATCTGACAGAGCCTATCAGGAGACATCCATATCAGGCTCCTGTCAGTAAGCACTTCTTGGCATCAGTAAACATCTGGGTTTGGTGGCTGAATATGGGATGGATCCAGAGGTGTGGCCATCTCTGGATGGCCTTTCCTTCAGTCTGTGCTCCACTCTTTTGCCTCCTCTTCTGTATAGTTCCCTTAGCACTGAGAGAAATTTTATGGACATACCCCATTTAGGCCTGAGTGTTCGAATGTCTCTCATTCTCTGAATATTGTCTGACTATGGGTCTTTGTATTTGTTCCCATATTCTACAACATGAAGTTTCTCTGATCATGGCTGAGCAAGGCACTGAACAATGAGTATAGCAGAATGTCATTAGTAGTCATTTTGTTGTTATATTCCTTTAGTACAACAGAAGTATTTGGTTTCAATAGCAGTGCTTGGTATGGGTTTCATCCTGTAGAATGGGCCTTAAGTCAAATCAGATTTTGGTTGGTTACTCCTAGAAGTTTTGGACAAGATTTTAAACTTGTTTTCCTAAAACATACTAGTTGTATTGGTAGCTGGATATATCCTTATCATTTTGCATAGTTTGGAAGTAGAGAGTATAGGAATATTTTCCAAGTAAGTGTGTTTACATGTAATACCTTTTCTGTAACTATTAAATTAAGACAAAGTTAATAATGATGTGCCTTATAATCATATGCCCATGGAACCCTTTGAATGTGGAGAAGATAAACTGGTGCCTACATGGATCGCTCACCCCTACGTCCTCATGGCTAGTACAGGAAGGTGCTCTGCAGGCTGCTAACAGAGAAATTAGGACACAAACTTTGTCACCAAACTTTTGATCTACAATCTGTCCTGCCTGGAAAATGTGCTAAAACAACAGTAGCACAAAATTTATGAGAGTACCCAATCAATGTCTGATTCTGCATAAGGCTCACTCCATGAGAAGGAACCCATGTCCAACACTACCTGGGTAATCAAGAAACAAAAACTAGAGAGCTCAGAGTTCTAAGGTAAAGCCAAACACTAGTGGTCTAAAAATATTTAACAAAATGACTCATAATTCTGCTATCCTCAAAGACCAATGCATTCTCCAGTTGTCATGAGAGATGCTTCATCTAGCAGCAAATGACACAGAAATCCACAGATATTATATGGGGAGAGAATCTAAATTTGAGGTCTCCATCTAAATCTATCCGCTTAGAGCTCAGAAACACCAATGGAAGAGGAAACTGAAAGACTGGAAGAACCAGATGGTTGGAGGACACCAAGAGAACAGGGCTCTCTATCAAATAAACAAGACACACATGATATTGAAGCGGCAAGCACAGGGCCTACACATGTATACACCAGGTCTTCTGCACATGTATAATAGCTATTAACACATTTGAATGAGACTCTTGAATGGAAGATCCAGGCCTCTGAGACTCTTGGGACTCTTTTACTCCTGTTGGTTACCATGACTAACTTCAATATGACAAATTCTTCTTCATATTATTGTATTTTATTTTGACACATTTAGTTGTTATGTCTTATAAGCTTGTTTTTTTTTTTTTTTTTTTTTTTTTTTTTTTTTTTTTTTTCCAAATGAAAGGCTGAACTGGGATAGATCTGTAGGAAAGGTGAGATGGGGAGGAACTAAGAGGAGGGAGGGAGGGGAAACCACAATCAGAATATATTGTATGAGAGAAGAATATGTTTTCAATAAAAAAAAAATACAACAAAGACACATGCACCACAATGTTCATAGCAGCTCTATTTATAGTAGCCAAAAGCTGGAATGAGCCCAGATGTCCTTCAAAAGATGAATGGATACAAAAATTGTGGTACATTTACACAATGGAGTACTACTCAGCTATCAGAAACAATGACTTAACAAAATTCTTAAGAAAATGGATGCATCTAGCGAATATCATCCTGAGTGAGATAACCCAGTTACAAAAGAACAGACATAATATGCAGTCACTGATAACTGGATACTAGCCGCAGAAAACTCTGAACACCCCAGAAACAATTCACAGACTATATGAAGTTCATGAAAAAAAAAGAAAGAAAAAGAAAAACCATTATGCTCAATCTTTATACACCAAGAAAACTTTGATTAATTCCAGGTTACATCCTGTTTTACATGTACTTCATGCTCATTGTAACTAGTAAGATCTTAATACACACTGTCAAACCTTTGAAAAAACCAAGCACTGACAAAAAATGTACTCACATACTTTTATGCAAAAATGCTTAAAATCTGTATATTTATCTTTGTTTTTTAAAATAAAGTTGTTCAATTAAAAACGTAATGTAAAATATTCTCATATATTATATATAAAGTTATATATATATATATATATATAATATTCTCGTGTGTGTGTGTGTGTGTGTGTGTGTGTGTGTGTGTGTGTGTGTGTATGTGTGTGTGTATGCCTAGTGCTCAAAGAAGGTACCAAAGTGGGTCAGATTTCCTGAAACTAAAGTTACAAAAGGCTATAAACTATGAATTGAACCAGGGACCTCTGGAATTGCAACAAGTACTATTAACAATTGAACTATTTTTCTATCCTCTAGATGTATTGCTGAACAAATTCATTTTGAAAAATGAATACAAAATGTTTTCAATATGTTGGCTAAACTGCAAGGAAGAGAACCTCTGTATAACTGTTGATTACTGTTTCATCCAAAGACTCTAATTATTTTGACAAAAATATCCGTTCGTAAAATGTACTTATAATGTGGTATGTGGACATCAACAAATTATATGGGTCACCTAAAATCAGACAGATTTGAAATGTTAGGCCTCCCAGATGCCCTTCCTGGCCTGTGTGCATGGTCACTTACCCAGCTTACTGCAAACACATTACATCCTATTAGATACATTTGTCTTCATAATTTTGATCACTACTGTAATCTACTCTTGCCTTTGCAAAGTCTTTTTAGAAATAATGGCGAGAAGCAACCTGATCACATTACCTTATAGTTGTAGTAATAGAAGTCCAGATGAGTAACTGCTCTAAAGTCATGGAGTCTAGAGACCTCAGATGGCTAGCCACTTTCTTACTTTCTTTGAGTATTTAAAGTCAGACAACTAACTTTGAATCTTGGCTATTTTCTTCATTCAAAGCCAACTATATACCAATGGGGTCTGTCTATATTAATTCAACCTCAGCTTGGCTTTCCCATTTCTCTGTCAATATTTAATAAATTCTTGTGACCACAATGGGTTTGCATGGATAATCCAGAACAGTTTATAGATTCCCTAAGTAATTAGTTAACAGTGCTTTCAGATCTACAATCTAAATTCCTACTTAGCATATGAAAGCTCACTGACACATTCAAAGGATGATTATGGACCTTTTTGAAATCTGTTGTTCTGTCTATCAAAAATACAAGCCAATGTTTATGTTTCTACATATTTTGTATAAATAAATACAGAACCATAACCATGTCTTTTAAAAAAATATTGACAAATCATTGTCAGGATAAGAAACAAATGCATAATAATGTGTCTAAATGCTTTTGCTATGGCGTTCAGCTCCCTGTAGTCTACTACTCTATGTTGATTATGTTGAGAACAATTTGAGATTAATGCAAAAGTCAAATAAAGAATACTGGCCTGCTACCATTATGGAAATAGGAACTAGAAAGAAATTGGATTTGTGTAGAACCATAGAAGCAGCACACTGGCAGCCAGGTATAAAGCCAGGTGACGTAGTTAATGATCTACCAAACTACTCACACACACACATACACACAATTAATATCTGAAATAATTAGAATATCTCAAGTGTTCATGAATGAAATATAAAGTAAAACACACAAGTGGTCCAGATTAAAAATTGGCAAAAAGGTAACAATAACATAAATGAAAAACAGTCAAAATATCCAGCATTACTGGTTATTATTAAGTGAACAGAAAAATGCAAATCAAAACTACAGAGAGTGCTAAATTCACACCTGTTAGGGTGCTATTGTCAGGACATCAACTGACAAGCCTTTGCAAGGGTGCAGAAAAAGGAGCAGTTGCATAATGATGGAGGGAATGTAAATTGGCAAAGATATTCTGGGAAGTACTATAGTTGTTCTACTAAAGTTAAACAGAGTGTGACAGGTGTATCCCACCTCATTTCACCATTATTCCAGACTTGACATAGGATGTGTTGGTAGACAGGTGATTGGGTTTGGGCATTATAAAGAATAGAACACATTCACACATGAATACACAGAGGGAGGGAAAAGAGAGGAAGGGAGGGAGGGGAAGGGAAGAAGAGAGAGTGGGTAGGTTATTAAAATAATATTTTTGAGTCTGTAACAATATAAGAGAAATATGAGGACAGTGCCCTTAGGTAAAATGACCTGGACTGAGAAAAAAATATACTCAGCGACTGGTCCCTCTATTTTAAGACTCTTTAAAAAATATTTTTGCAACCTTATTAAGTCAATGTGGCACAGAGTCCCTGTATTCCCAAGACTCGACATTTCTTTCACAGGCTAGAAACAAAATATATTCTTACAAATCTAGAACATTTTCAAGTACATAGGAAAATTATTTTCTAATATAAATAAAATTAGTAAAAAGTAAAATAATGGTATCACCAATTTTTAAAGGGTAAAAATAAGTGTTTTGTGTGAAAAAATATAAATTAAATATATTAAGCAGGTTTCTTTGGTTTTGCTTTTATTATTTCTCTATTCACTTTACTTCCAAGTAGCAGCTCCACCTCCCTCCTTTCCTCCCAGTCTCACCTTCACAAGTTTCTTTCCCCATCACCACCTCTAAGGAGAAGGGGTGCCCTCTGTCCCTTGCAGGACTGGGATGTCAAGCCTTAGTAATACTAAGCAGATTCTCTACCACTGAGGTCAAACCTGTCAGTCTAGATATGGGAAGAGAATCCAATGGAAGGCAACAGAATCAGTCAGACATCCCAAGCTGCTGCTCCCACTGTTAGGAGATCCATATGAAGATTAAGCTCCTTATCTGCTACAAATATGTTCCATCCCTGAAGGCCCTTTGGCTGGTTGCTGAGTTTCTTTGAACCCCCATGGGCTCAGGTTACTTAACTATCTAGGTTTTCTTATGATGTCCTTGATCCCTAGGGCTCACTCAATCTTATTCTCCCACTTTTGACACAATCTCCCCCAGTTCCCCCTGATGTTCTGGTATGGGTCTCTGCCTCTGTTTCTGTCTGCTGCTGGATAAACTTTCTTGAAAGACAGTTAGATATGGCCCAATCTACAAGTATTTTCTCTCTAAAATCTCTCCATCTTTATCTCTCTTCATATAGCCAGGACAAATTTCTGGTGGAAGGTTTTGTGGGTTTTGTGGGAAAGCTGATGTTCCTCTCCCTCCAGTGGAGGTCCCTCCTGACTACAGGAGGTGGCTACAGGAGGTGGTCTCTGATTCCCCCATGATAGGAGTCTCAGCTAGGATCACTCCATAGACTTCCAAGGCTTCCCTATCTCAGGTCTCTGGCTAGTTTCAGAGATGCTCCACACTAAATTCTGCTCTCCCTTCCAACCTGTCACAGTTCCCTATGTCTCCAGATGCTTCCTCCCCTCTTCTGTTCCCTTTGCTGCCCCTTCTTTTACCTAGTTCCCTCCCTCCATCCAGCTACAATGTCTACTTTATTTTCCCTCTTAATGAGATACATTTAATTAAATTAATTAAAAACCTTAGACTGCTGATTGAAGATTTGATATTAATTGGTATGTAATTAAGCATTCATACTACACTGAGGAATCTGAGTATCAAAGGGAATAGATAGCTCCTCTGAAACAAAGGGAAGCAAAGTTCTGAAGTGGTCCAAAGTCAGTACCTGGTTTGTCTCCTAGCAGTTTGACCCTTCAGCTATTGTGGAGCCTTTGTGGTGCATGTTTTCCATGTGTGTTACACATGTGAAATGAATCACATGAACTGAGAGTCATATAAAGATGTGGTATTTGCATATTAAATGCTATGATAAATACAGAGGAGTGCTATGAAGAAATCTGAGCATACTTAACTTAAAACCCAATCTTTATTTTTTCATATCTCTAGTAAAAGAAAAGCTTTAAACCCACTCTGTAGACATGGTTTTGATATATTACAAAATCTGTGTCTTTCTAGTGAGCCTGTCTTGATACAACAGGTATGTATAGACAATTATAAATATAAATCCCTTCCCTTGTCTTATTGTTTTTGTAGAGATTTCTTCTTGAGCCCTAGATAGAATTTATAGTAAAAACAAACATAGATATTCATTGAGTAAGATTATGAGTGTTCTCTAAGGTACTATCAATATTAGTTTAATCAGAAGGGATTTAGTGTAGAGTGTGTAGAACTGTACTTGTTTTTGTCTGTCATTCTGCGTATGCAAATGTGTGTGTGTATATACACGCACGCATATATGTGTATATGAGTACACTTATGTGTAAATATTTGTGGAGGGTAGAGAACAACGTTGTCACTTTAGATGTGTTATCTGCCTTAATTTTTTGGAGACATGGTCTCTCACTGGCCTGGAACTCACTGATTACTCCAGATTGGCTGTCAACTGTTGCCCATCTGATCCGGATCTCAACCCCTTCAGACAAAGAACTGTAAGAACAATATCATAGCTTTCTCAGGTTGGCTCTTGGCATAAAACTTGGGTCCTTAGGGTCATAAGCCAGGTACTTATAAACTGGGCTATTGCCACTGCCATACTTTTGTCCATATGATATGAAATAGATTTTTTCTTTTGTTGTTCTTTACACAATTTATTATGGCTAAAGCCTATACTTTGTAATGTAGGCTCCATGAAGGAGATCTCGGAGACTGCTCTGAAGCCCGAGTTTTACATTTGGATTGATTACTACTTCATGAAACAAAAGAACATTGACAGGCAGGCAAACTACTCATGGAATAATTAGGGGCCATGTAAGCAGATATTTCCCATATACAATCAGAAAATTAAATTAAATTAAAATAATTTTATTTATACTATTTTCTCATAGAATGCATTTTTTTTTTTTTTTTGTATTTTGGAAAACTCTATGTTGCAATCTGCAATTTCTTGTCTAATACGAAGTTATTTGCCCAGGTGGGATTAAGAGCTCATAGAAAAGAAGCAGCCATGACAGGAGCGATGTGATGAGTACGAAGTCAAATAGACAAGTCTCTGACAGGTGTTCCTTTGTTACTCTTCATGTTTGAAGACCACAGAGAACACATGGTCTTTTGAAATTGGGCTCTGTACTTTACTCTAATCCATTTCAATGGGAAGAACACAGGAAGTTTCTCCAGAGGCCGCCATTCATCTGTGCAAGTCTTGTCTCTAGAGGGTGGAGGCTGGGGTGATCTATGCTCTCTTCCAGCCATCTGTGCACTATAGGCCTTTTCCAAAAAACTGGCATTTTGGACATAGTAATGGCAAGAAGTGACTCAATTATAATGTGCCCTTCATGTGTGCTCATCACAAATTTCAAATAAATTAGAATGGCCTATTTCAAATCTGCAAAAGTATTCCAACAAAAGAAATGTACAAATGCAAAAAAATATGTAAATGCAAAAAATGACTAGCATTATTTTCCAAGTCTTCTTTTTTCTTTAATATATCAAAAACATCTTCCTTCTTTGCTCAGTCCTTTCCCAATCCCCTCATCTAGCTTGATCTTGTAACGGAGTACTGCCTTTTCACCTGTGTGAATAAGTTCCCCTTAGTGTTACAGAATTCCTCAATTTTGAAATGCAGTCAATTCTAATTTTCTTCTTTTAATTCTATTTATTTTCAGTATATTTCCCTTGGAGACATTCCATGGTTTCTATCTAATCAGTTAAAAACCACTAGACATCTGTAGAGCATCTGGGCTTCATAATCCTAAATCTCTGCTTTTCTATCTTCCTTATATCACAAACTGAATTGATGGTATATGCTCTAGCAGGGACAGTTGAATCTGACTCCTGTTCCATAGGTGTCTGGTATAACCCTAGTGTGGGTGAAAACTCAATAAACAGTGGAGCAAGTAAACAGATCTCACAGATGAGTGAACAAATTGTAATGTCTGTACACCAGGCACTGCAGACAGCTGAAGGAAAAATTTAATTTATTCATAATTTTCAAACCAACAGTAATTGTAGTAAGCATTTTACTCATTATTTGATGCATATTCTAAGTTGAAAGGTTGTATTATAATGTGATGAACATGTTACCAAAGACACATAAGTTCCTATATTAATAATTGAGAATACCAGTCCTGACTCAGAATTTATGATTCTAAGGACTTCAAGTTTTTATTAGCTCTTTCATATTTTTTGTAAAATTAGAAGTTATATATATACATATATATGTATATATATACACACATACACATACACACATATATAATTACATACACACATATATACACATATACACATATACACAAATACATACATATACAGATACAGATACATCATATACATATGCACATACACATATACATGAAAATGTTTCTGAAATTAAATAGTGTAGTTTTAAATATCTTATTTCTGTTGAAGTGATCATTTCTAATTTTTCTGGTATCCATGTTTCTTTTAAAAATTGCCAAGGAACCTCATAACCATTCTGTTAGATATAGTGATTGATTTAATAAATGCCCATGAGAAATTACACAGAGACATGAAACTTTCTCTTATATATGTCTATTTTAATTTCTTACTTTGCTACTGTCTAGAAACAAAATATCAAAGCTACCTGTCATATATATATGCTCTGCCTTCCATCCTGGTAAAAGTCAAGAGAGAAGATGACATTTGGCTTACAAAAAAACTTTCTAAATTGAACACTGTGGAACATTTCTGCTGTGAAGGGATCAGCGTGATATCTGCCCGGTGCCCTCAATGACTCTGCTCTTTATAAACCATCCTTCAGAAAGGAACCACAGCAGTCAGACCCAAGAGTGTTAATTAAATCTCAATATCAGAAAGGACCGTTATGGACAACTTTAAGGTGTATTGCTTCATATCCGAATCAAACTGCATGAGGTTTGTTTTGTGCAACAACTGTGCTTTTCCATTCAGTCGTTTAAGTTTAAAATAACATCAAGTTATTTTGCTTTTACCCCTTCTCGGTCTAGGCATTCTTCATTAAACAAAAGATCAATTAGTTTGTAATCCATGCATTATTTTTATAAGACATTTTACTTGTTTTGTTTTAGTTATTGGACATTTACTATGCAGATCCTATTTCAGAACTCCTATACTGTGTTTCATTGTTGCATAGATAATATATTTGCCAAATATTACAGTAGAATGTACACATTCTATAGTGAAATTCAATTTGCTATTTATTTGGTGTATTTGAAGTCTAGCTTGATATAGTACAAAAACCTATGTTATTTATGATAACTATGACTTCAGGCATCAGACAACTCCAACAAATGAGACTGACATATGAAGAAACCAACATCCTTCATGCCCAAAAGTTGCAAGCCTTCAGAAGCTAACAGAGGGAAGAAGGCAGCGAGTAGAGGGAAGAAATGTTTCCCTTTCTGTACTTAGTATCTCTAGAAATCTCCCACATGATTGTGTAATTTTTGTTATACTTGTGAATCAATGGAAACTCCAAAGTTCTGAATGGAGGTGAGCATCCATGCTTTCTAGTGTCTTATTTTCCTAAGGTTTAAAAGGGCATCTCCCACCATCATTGTAAAGGATCTCTCTGGTCTCTCCTTGGGCAGCATTATATCTAAAACTTATTCCTAAGCCAAGCATGTAAATAAAAATAAATTGTAGTGTAGTTAGAAGCCGTGCTTCATCTGGACCATAAGAGAAGCTACTTTTCCCCAGGATGCCATGGTATATAGCAGAGGGGTGGACTCATCACCAAGGAATTACAGGGGTTCAGCTTTTTCTACACAGCAAATAATATCTGAAAAATAAAGTCAAACTTTGAAGAGTTTTATAATAAAGTTTTTATAAAAATATATAGAACATCAAAAAGTCTCCTGATCTACATTTTGAAACAGTATATTGTTGTCATTTCTTATGTTTAGGAGATGTGTTTAAAAGAGGAAATGCTAAAGTTCAAATGGTAATTTTAGAATTAATAAGTTTGACATCTCAGAATTATGACACTGACATCATAGTGATGATGTCACAGACAAACATGACAATGCTGTTCATTTAAAGTGTGTGATCTTACATCATAGCCTATATTTCATTCAGTCCTTAGTGTCAAAAGAGCAAACATCATTAAAACATTACCGAATACATGAATTCAATAGAGGTAATTTTCAATCATATTGACAGAAAATAGGTTGTCATTTTCAATTTAATTACAAAAAAAGAAAGATATTTTAGATTTCTTGCTGATATAAAATTTTTATTTTCATTAAATACACTTTTAGTTATGACTTTATTGTGGAAGTAGCAAAAGAAAAGTTTTTGTCTTATAAAATAGGTGACTCAATCCCAGGAAAGTTTACTAAACTTTCACAGCATATATAAGAAAAGAAATGTCAATATTTTATTTATAAGAAAACTTTAGTAATGGGCTAGAGAGGTGGCTCAGTAGTTAAGATTACTTTTTGGTTTTTGGAAGACCTGGGCTTAGTCTCCAGAATCCACATGGCAGGTTACCATTCTCCTTAACTCAATATTCAGGGAATCTGATGTCTTTTCTCACCTCCAGAGCACCAGGTATACTCACAATTTACACACACACACACATAAAACACATCAGCAAACAACAATATGCATAAAATGGAAAACACTAAAAATAAAATTATATATGAACAATTAAAAACAATTGATATCATAACAATAACCTAATAATGCAACTTTAATGAATCTTCTCTTTAGCACACTTTATATTCAATTAATTTTGTTTAAAACTTACTTGATCTTCCATGGTAGCAAAGTTGTCACATATGTTAAAGTGATTGGATTATTTATTTATTTATTTATTTATTTATTTATTTATTCATATTGAATATATTCTATTTACATTTCAAATGGTAACCTCTTTCCAGGTTTCCCCTCCATCAACCCCCTATCCCATTCCACTTAACCCTGCTTCTATGAGGGTACTCCCTACCTACCCAACCCTCCTTCCTTCCTGCCATAACATTACCCTACACTAGGGAATGGAGCCTGGGCAGAACCAAAGCCTTTCCCTCTCATTGATGCCCAACAAGACCATCCTCTGCTACATATGCAGCTGGAGCCATGGGTCCATCCATTTGTACTCTTTGGGTAGTGGTTTAGTCCTTGGGAGCTCTGATTGGTTTGTATTGTTCTTATGGGGTTGCAAACCCCTTCAGTTCCTTCAATCTTTTCTCTAAATCCTCCACTGGGGACCTCATTCTCAGTTTAATGGTTAGCTGTGAGCATTTAGTCCTGTGTTTGATATGATCTGGCAGAGCTTCTCAGGAGAAAGCTATATCAGGTTCTTGCCAGCGTGCACTTATTGTCTGGATTTGGTGGATGCATATGGGCTGGATCTCCAGGTGGGACAGTCTCTAGATGACCTTTGCTTCAGTTTCTGCTTCAAACGTTTTCTCCATATTTCCTCCTGAGAATATTTTTGTTCCCCCTTCTAAGAAGGAAAGAAGCATCTGTACATTAGTCTTCCTTCTTCTCAAACTTCATGTGGTCTGTGAATTGTGTCTTGGGTATTCTGAACTTTTGGGCTAATATCCACTTATCAGTTAGTGCATACCATGTTCTTTGTTTGTTTGCTTGTTTTTTGTTTTTTGTAATTAGATTAGCTTACCCAGAATATTTTCTAGTTCCATCCATTTACCTAAGAATTTCATGAAGTCATTGTTTCTAGTAGCTGAGTAGTACTCCACTGTGTCAATGTACAGCATTTTCTGTATTTATTCTTCTGTTGAAGGACATCTGGGTTCTTTCTAGTTTCTGGTTATTATAAATAATACTTCTATGAAAACAGTGGAGCATACATTCTTGTTATATGGTGGAGCATCTTTTGGGTATATTCCAAGGAGTTGTATAGGTGAGTCCTCGGGCAGTACTATGTCCAGTTTTCTGAGGAACATCCAGACTGATGTCCAGAGTGGTTGTACTCTGGTTCTATTTAAATTTAAATTAATCTATAAAAATACTTGTCAAGTACATTTTGTAAAATTTTATAAAGTCAAAGAAATCTATAATTCTTTTAATCGGTAATGAGACTTTTATAAAATTTCTATATTGTAGGAGGTTTTATCAGTTATTTAATTTAATAATCAAGATTGTGAAAATATTTATCATATATTTTATTTTATCTTAGTGATATTACATTTTTCAGTTGGTCCAAAAGTAATTATCTACAGTCTTAGGATTAAGACCCACGAATAAGTTTTCTGATCCTCAATCTTCTGACAGGAACTTGAATTCTGAGCATACAACAACAGACTTAGTATTCAGCATTCCCTCTCATGATGTTTCCCTCATATTTTTTATGTTCTCCATTCTTAATTATTTTCTAAGCATTGTCCCTTTTGTTATTTTTATCTTTAGTCTATATGTGTCCTACTGAAAACATAAATTGTTAAATTTCTTTGATTTGTTGTCACTGCTTATCCAAATAAAGCATACACATCTTCATTTTGCAATTAATTAAATTGAATTTCTGCAAATTCCTTTTATTATTATTTTATTTATATTATTTTATATTATGTATTTCATTATTATTATTTTATTTATCATCAAATAATTTTCATCTCATACCTGCAAAGATTGACAGTTGTTCCAACATGTGCAGCCTTAGTCTCAGTCTATGCCAAATTGTACTCTGGATTCACCTATCTGCAATAGAAATATATAGTATTCTTGTTATCTCTCATCATTTGTATAATTTGTGTTTGATTGGGAATTCATCAAAAAATAAAAAACAATAACAGTAATTTTGACAAAAATGACTCCAAATGAATTGAACATGGCTTTTCACAATTCTGTTCTTTTGTTTCCATATTAAATAAAACTGTTTTCTCAAATAATGCCTTGAATGTTTATGTGATAAGTTTATACTGTTTTGCCATCTAATGTTTTTTTAATTTAAGTGAACAATAAGTAGCCTTTCATTTTATAAAATATAGAATAGTCACCTACCATATTCTTTTAGCATTATCACCTACCATATCTGAAAGAAAAACAGTAATCTTAATTAGAAACTGAAGTAACGTCTACAATGTAGAAATATTTTGATCTGAACACTTCTTCATAATATACTAATTCCTTGTCTATATTATGTATGTAAATTAGTTTTCAGTAAAATGTTGCTTAACTAGAGAGTTTAGAATTATTTCTCCACCCACTTGTTATGTTTGACTTGATAGGGTGAAAATGACCCTAAAAGTTATAGCAGTGAACACAGGTTAATAACATTTTTATCCCAGAGGAACAACTGATACAATTATATGATAAGCATATTAAATATTTATGCTTCATGTTGTAAAATAACATGGATGGAGATCTAGCTCTAACATTCATGAGGCTTTATCTTCAATTTTAAGTACAACAAACAGAAGACCATAATGAAAAAAGATGTACAATAAAAATAAAGAGCCAAGTCTCAAATAACACATTAATAGTATGGGAGATCTGGCCTGTAATTTTGTTTACAGCTGACAGATGTAACCTGAACAAGAAGACATTTAAAGGTTAAATACAAACATAGATGAAGAGATGTGTGTGCTTCTTTTGAGCAAAATAAGGGTTCAGAGTGTGCCAACATTGCAGTGAGATGCATTACACTAGATTTCCTTGTTTTACCTTTGGAAAAAAAAAACTAATAGTGTCTTATATGTGTGCCATGAATACCAGCTCTTTTCTTTAACCCCTTCCCTCTTGCACTCACCTCCCATTTCTAAGGAGAACTCAGTCTGCTTTGATGATTTCTTTCTGTGTGTGACCCACGGAGTTAAATTAGAGTTGCTTGTTAACTCACTCTTTAGTGAGTGGAAAGTTATTCACTGCAGATAAGGACCCTTTTCAGTGTGCCACGATTCCTGAAGATGTGAACAAATGACTATTCTCTCCAGATAGAGAATTAACATCAAATGAAAGTAAGCATATTTCAAAAGTCCAACATGGTGTTACATCAATGAGTTTTATTGGAGTTACTTATTGGAATATGATTGAGGATTCCTTACACCAACAAAGCTGACACAAAGACAGTTGTATCACCAAAAGGATGAATGGACAGCTCCAGGTCTCAGAGTCTGTGCACTTGGATAGCAACTAACAGCTGGTAGATTAGCAAGTTGCAGGATAGATTTCAAGTTGTTCAATTTGGTCTAATCCTTCCTAGGAAGCTCATGTTGTCTGAAAATATCTCCTAGACAACTTCACTGCTTATATATGCATAGGAAAAAGGAACATGGCCGGTCTCGGAGTTCCTAACCCTTCTTGGGTTGTTCACATTTTTTAGCTTAGTGAGCTTCCTTGCAGGGAGTAATGTTTCAGTTCCTCTTAAAATATCCTTTTTGTTTTGCCTTCCTGTAAAGATCCCATCTTAAACTCCCCAGCTGAGTTCTTTCTCCTTTCATGTCCTTGTCTTACTGAGCTTTAGTCTGAGATGGATGTTTTTACCTCTGAGTAAAATTATACAACATGAGCTACATGGCCACTCAGTCTATTTCACTTTTCTTATCCACAGGTACTAATAGTACTTAGAGTTTGGAAATTTTCATTGTTACTGGCTATGTCATAAATTAAGACACTAAGAAAGAGTATAACTGTTTCCTACATATTGAAATATGCATATATTTATTGACATACATGTTTATATGTTCATACATATATTCTCTCTATATTCAGATATGTATATCCATTTATATATATATATATATATATATATATATATATATACATACATACATATATTCTTTATATGTTCACATAAAAATATATAGAAACACATATATTTCACTAAGAACAAAGCCTGTATATGTGCTGTGTATGTATATCCATACCACTGAGAATAGTGCCTAGCACAAAATCCTGATGATTTTATCAGCTATACACATTTGGTAAAAATGATATTTAAAATATATTAAATAAGATGGCTAGTAGTGGTGCATGTCTTTAATATCAGTACTTGGGAAGCAGAAGTATGAGGATTTTTATTAGTTTGAGACCAATCTGGTCTACAAAATGAGTTATAGAACAGCCAAGGCTACACAGAGGAACCTTCTCTCAAAAAGCCAAACAAACAAAACCAAAACAGAAAGCAAAAGGCAAAGAACAAAACAAAACAGAAAACAACAACAAACAAATAAAACCAAACAAACAAACAAAAAATCCTGAACAAATTAAAATAAGAGAGTCAATTGTAATATTTTAACTATAAATCTTACATTGCTATTTTATTTTATAACAGCACCATCATTATAGTTCAAAAATCAACAATTATTCATGTAGAGTAACAACAAAGGCTTTTAATCTACAAATGGTCTGTAATATTCAATAAAATGGGACATTTAACATAGTCAAATAATATTATTCTATGGTAATAGCTCACATTTCTAGTTCCCTAATCATGGTAGTTAATAGGTATATCTTGTTTTTCTCCATGTAACCCGATTTTACCTTGTTGTATACTATGACACCAGTGAACCTGTTTATGAAATATAAATCAGATTAATTTTGTCTCTTATTACTAAATAAGAAAATGATGTAGAAAATTAATGTATTCTATAGTAACTGATTTCGTAGGTGAGTTAATGAGTTAACAGTTATTTTAAGTAATACTTTGAAAGTATTTTAGTAATATTAATAAAATACTTACTAAGAATTACATAATGATTACAAATTGCCTTACAGAAACTAATAGAAGAGAAAGTAGGCAAGAGCTTGGAAAAAACACATAGGCATAATGGAAATTTTTCTGAACAGAATACCAAAGGCTTATGCTCTAAGAAGAATTGACAAATGGGACCTCATGAAATTGCAAGGTGTCTGTAAGGCAAAGTACACTGTCAATAGAAAAGAATGGCAACCAACAGATTGGTAAAGGATCTTTACCAATCCTCCATCTGATAGAGGTCTAGCATCCAAAATATACAAAGAACTCAAGAAGTTAGACTCTAGACAATCAAATAATTCTATTAAAAATGGGGTACAGAGCTAAACAAAGAATTCTCAACTGAGGAATACCGATAGGCCGAGAAACACTTAAAAGAGGATCAACATCCCTAGTCATCAGAGAAATGCCAATCAAAACAATCCTGAGATTCCACCACACACCAGTCAGACAGGCTATGCTCAAAAACTCAGGTGACAGCAGTTGCTGGCAAGAATGTAGAGAAAGAGGAATTTGCCTCCATTGTTGGTGGGGTGTAAGTGGGTACAACCACTCTGGAAATCAGTTTGCCATTTTCTCAGAAAACTGGACATAACACTACCTGAAGGCCCAGCTATACTACTCCTGGGCATATACCCAAAAGAAGCTCCAACAGCTAACAAGGACATATGTTCCACCATATTAATAGCAGCCTTATTTATACTAACCAGAAGCTGGAAAGAACCCAAATGTACAATGAATTATATATAAAATGCACTATATGTATGTATGTATATATATGTATATATATATATAATTTTATATATCAGCTCTATTTATTACATGTACTTTTTAATACATGGGACCGATAAGTTCATGATTATAGTGAAATGTTTTTGCATGAAGAGATGAATAGAATCAATGATAATGATTATCATTGTTATTCTGCATGTGAGACAAGATAATACCAAGTCCCCGTGTTAACTCAATGGTTATTAATCCAACAGATGGAAAGTTAAAGATAGGAGAGAATTGTGTCATTTTGCATTAATTAAAAGAATATCAAAATTACAAATGAATTGCTATGTATTTTTAAACATGTAACAAAAGGACTATTTTTATTTGGCTATAGAGGGTGATTTTCCTCAGAAACCACTATTAAATTATCAGGTGATTCCAAAGACATCTCTAATAACTATAATGAGCCCTTTGTCACGCTTATTCTGACTGGTTTGTTAAGTAAATATTTCCTACTTGTACCAAATGCCTCCCTTATGGGAAATTTGTCTTAACTTCTAAGGAACCTCACCAACATTATGAAGTCATGGCATTCTGTTTCTAAATCTTTTCTAAGAAACCAAGAGCGTCACACTGGTAAACTTGTCACTGCCATCCCCATATTAGCAGGATGTACTGCCTGTGTACATATAACACCTCATTCCTAAAGGCGTAATGTTTTGATTTTGTCTTCTATGATGTCACTAAATTAATTTTACAGTTTTTCACTGAAGTAATTAAAGGTACAAACACTAGGCATTAATTACCTGAGATGTCTACTCATTCTATCTTTCCCATGAGGTTTGACTCAGGAATTAATTAAATTAGCTTAAAACTTTACTTCCTTCATACATAGTAATATTAAATTAATATTCAATATTAATTTAACTTGTTATGTTTCCTGACAATTTCATATAGTTATAAATGTAGATAACGGCATGCACACTATTGCTCCTCATCGACTGAGAGAATGTTAGCTGCTGTTATTTGTGGCTTTAGAAGAAAAGTCTTTTTTAATGTTTTATCATTTGACATAACTTTTATCTTGATGGCAGAAAGGCGTATGGTTATTTCAAATATATTCTGTGACACTAGGTGCCAAAACAATATGCTCAATCTGTCCCTCAGCCTGCGACATACCTTTTATTTAGTACTCTTGGAAATCTGCTCTATCCCCACACTGAGCTCCAGCACCCTGGTAGCACATAATTCTAGTTTTTGCTGTAATATTCACAGGCTGCTGTTAACTCCCTCCATTGATAGACTTTTCCTTTCAGCCCTGTGAACACCTTCAGTGCAGAATTTTCTTCTCATTTTTGTAAATGTTCAAGGTCTTCAGAAATAAATAATGGACAATGTTGCTTTTAATGCAGTTCTTATCATCTGTGGGAAGAAGTCAATAGAAGCTACCTGAGCATGTTCTTAAACCATTATTTTTTGAGATACTTTCTGCTGATAAGATTTAGCAATGTCAAATTTTTAGGATTATCATGAGAGGAGATTATTGTTTAGAATGTCCTTTTGTATTTAGTAGTAAATCTGTTCAGTGTATGCAATTAAAGTTATATTTGCACAATTCAGGATTAAGTGCAATCAATCAAACTTCTATGGATTTAGAGTAACTTGGGAAGTTCAACTAATGTACAAGAAAAGCACAGATATAAAATAGGAGGTTTTGTTTGTTTTTATTATTTTGTTTATTTTTGTTTTGTTTTATTTTTGAAGGTTTTAAAGTTTTCTACTAAGCAGAAGAAAATGAGAACAAAGAGTTATATTTCTCAGTTTCAAAAACTGGTGGTGATAATTATACGTGGATGGGAGAAGTCATCATAGTACTTTTTCTTTCTAATCCTCTTGTGACAGTGCAGCTGGAACTCACTATTAGGGCTGCAGTATTTAAAGGTCATGCATATGGAGTGGGTGAGGAAGGGGATCCTACATGACTCTCCTCAGCGCCTAGCAAGTTGTTTGCTTTTGTAAAGAAAATACAGATGAATCATTTGTTTAGATGCTGCATATTTCTCAAACCCACAAAAATCCGACTGCGTTCTCCTGCTTCTTGGAAAACTGAAACAGCGGGAACATTGGAAAATGCAGCTGTCCTCATGGTAATTTACTAGATTGAGTCATGTACATTTTAACACTTCTTAGCTTAATTCGCTAATTGGCTTATAATTTAATATATTTGATTATTGAAAGTGTCTTGGAGGGAGGACCATAAAAGATAATTTGCAGTGGTTTAATCCATTTGGAATGTAGGCTAACAGACTAGTTGTACTGTTGTCTTTTCTGATGGATGGAATAGAAAATTCTGTGTCAAGTTTCTAAGTGTTTACTCTGAGCTGAGGGCTATTGATACTGAAAAAGTACAAATGACTATCTCTGAGAATGCCATCTCACTAGTCAAGTGGTTGGTTACTATTGTGTAGAAGAGAATTTCAAAGTATCTTCACATCTTGACACATCTGTCTTCTGAAAGATTACCTATTAAGACAAACATATCTTTCAACCCCCAAAAGCTCCCCTGGAGTTTGGGAACACCATCAAAACACCCCGCTTCCAAGTTCCCAATAGCAACCATATTTCCAAATGACTGATGTTCCATCATTCAAATTTCACCCTTTGCTGATTTCAAACTTTCCACTCAATTTTTCTTTTATCTCTTTCCTTTAAACTTTGAGCTGGTTTTCTTCATCTTGCCAAGTGCATCATTCATCCTGCCAGAAATCTGCATGCTGTCTTTTCTTCACAGGCTGAGAATTTAACTGAGATGATATCTTTTGGTTTTGTGCTCTCAAGTCCATTTGTAATGTGAAACCCTAAACCTAGTGTCTTTAAAAGAACATTTAATCCATGGGAGCTCTGAGGGGGGTCGGTTAGTTGATACTTTTTTCTTACCAAGGGTTTGCTATACTGTTCAGTTCCTTCAGTCCTTCCCCTAACTCCTCCATTGGTGTTTCTGTGCTCAGTCCAATGGTTGGCTCCGAGTATCTTCATCTGTATTAGTCATATGCTGGCAGAGCCTCTCAGAGGACAGTCCTACTGGGCTCCAGTCTGCAAACAGTTCTTGGCATCAGTAATAGTACAGGGGTTTGGTATCTGCAGATGAGATGGACACCAAGATGTGGCAATGTCTAGATGGCCTTTTCTTTACTCTCTGCCCCATTTTTTTTTTTTTTAAATTACTTTATTTATTTATTTATTTATTTATTTATTTATTTATTATTTATTTATTCACTGAGTTTTCTTTACACAGGAACAATTCTGGGTTAAATTTTTTAACATGGGTGAGTGGCTCCTTCCCTCAACTGGGGGCCATGCCTATCTGCCGGGAATGGTCTCCTCAGGCTCTATCGCCCCTCTATTGGGTATTTCGGCTAGTGTCAACACCACTGGGTCCAAGAAGTTTCTTGCAACCCTGGCATTTGAGACTTTTTAGTGCTTGGTCCTGAGGAGACTTGTTGCCCCAGCGAAGGTGGATGCTAGAAGGGTGAAGTGGGAGAGGTGGGAAGCAGGCTCTTAGAGACAATGGGGAGGGAGTTTGCGGAGGGGAGCATATGAAGGGAAACAACATTTGAAATGTAAATAAATAAACTAGTCACATTTTTTAAACAAGCGTTTATCCCCAACTTCCGGCACTGTGCCTGAGCTTGCCTATCACGCACATCCATCTTTCTACAGGCGCTCTCTACAAACCCAGCTCACTCCAAACAGACATAAGTCTGGCCTCTACAAACTTGTCCTCTGCTGCCGAGATGTCTGACCCTACTGCAATACTAATGTATAGAGTAATATTTCTCAAACACTAGATTCTTAGTTATCTGTAATATTAAAACATGGATTTTATAGAACAATAATTTTATTACATTGTGGACCAATCTAAAACTAAGACATCATGTATCTAATTAAAATATGAAGATATAAAGATGAGGAAAGGATTATTTTCTCTTTGAGGATCCTATATAATCTTATTTTACAATAAAAGATCTTATGTATAACATGCTAGAAGTCTCTTTAAAATCAGACAAAGAAAAGGTGTAATATATTAGATATTCTAAGGTTAATTTTGAACTATCTAGAAGCAAGATTAAGCAATTATAGGTAATTAATAAGATCAAATATTCAACAGCTATAAAATTCTGGGTCAGCAATAATAAAATTTACACAAAACATATGATAAGAAATTATGCATATGGCAGGTTAATTTATTTAAAACAATAATTCTTAAATAGGTATTACAGAATAACCTTTTCAATATTAGTTCCTAAAAGTTAGACTATCAAATTACACAATCAAGAAATTTCCCAAAACACTACAGTAAACATTTAAACATTCATAATGATTTAGTTCAGTTGCAATAAGACTTTTATCCTTTGCTAAATAAAATGCTTATGTAGTATCTCGAAATTATTTTGCATAATATAACAAATAAATACCTTAAATAGAAAACAAGACACACAGAGAAGTTTATCCTTTACTTCCCAAGAAAGTATAGCTTTTCATATATTCAGCTGGACCATAAATCATTAATAATCCAAGAGCTAAGAATATAGCCTTGTGGCAATTTTGGTATTCAAAGTTCATTATGTTTAATCTATACACACTAAGAAAACTGACTGTTTCCATGTTACATTCTGTCCTACATGTACTTTATGCTTATGATAACTAGTGAGTTTTCAATGCATGCTATCAAACCTCTGAATGAATTAAGTACTGACAAAAATATATCCATATAGTGTTATGCCAAAATGCCTTTAAAAATCTGTACATGGTTCCCTCTTTTTTTAAAATAAAGTTGTAAGAGAACAAAAAGAAATCAACAAATAAAGAAATCAAACAAGTAGAATATTAAAAAATTAGAAAGGTTTTTGAATTATTTCTCTTCTGATATCAAATTTATACCCACCTACCTCATGCTAAATTCCCTCTTGTCTTTCTTAGTAATGTCACGTGTTAGAGCAACTTATTGGGGATCCAAATATCAGCTGAGCAGTGATGGTTTTGTATTGTCCTGGGGATTTATGCTGGTAGTTTCGCAGAGGGCATTTATTTAGACTCTGCGGATGGAGTGTTTTCTGCATCTGCGCAGCAGTAACATGCAGCTCCAGCTCTCGGATGGCCAGGGTTTGATGTTGTTTATTTATTTTCACTATATTCCTCTAGTCACCACATAATTCATGAAAGCATGTGTTAGTGATTACATTTGACGCACACATCTATCATTTGAGATACTTACTGTAAAGCTGGAAGCATTTTTAAAATGAATACCTGAAGCCTTAATCTGATGTTTATCCAGCAACAAAGGCGTTCAACACCAGGTACTTATGGAAATTTTCAAGCTCACCCTCACCTTCTTGAGCTACTTTTCAAAAGAGTACCTAGTGTTGGACATTATACAGTCCCATTTTTCATAGCAGCTGGGTTCTGATTGTGTGTTTCAGATTCACGATTCTTTGTCAAGTCTTGTGAATTTTATAGGCATGTAAAAATTTCTTCAAAGTTTGCTAGAGTTTAGTTGAATCCAGTTAGAATAAGAAATTTACCCTAGTGAACTTTCTTCAGATCTATTCCACTGGTTCCTTCTGTCTTGTGAGAGCTAAGATTATCGGAATGTACCACCATGCCCAGACTCCAAAAACTTGAAATGCAACATCACCGTAAACAAATGTGGCCTACTTTTGAATCTGGAGATTTTTGGATAGTATTTCAATTGTACAATTTGTGTAGTTACAGGTAACTTTATCCTAGCCTTTGCACGTGGCAGACTAACTTCTATCTCTTACCATAGTTTTGCAATGAGCAGACACATGAAAACATCTGACATTGTACATGATACTGTGTATGTGGTGTGTGTGTGTGTGTGTGTGTGTGTGTGTGTGTGTGTGTGTGTAGTAAATGGCCAACATAGCATAAAAGATGCTTTAGACCGTCACTTTTACTGGAATATGTGTATATATTACTCTCTGATTCTCCCAAAAACATATTCTCCATGAGAGCAGGTGAGTTACAGATTTTATTCAAAAACACCTTTTATTCAGAGCTACTGATTTCACTCTTACTGATTACATAGACCAAGTATTCCTAAGCAAGGAGCAGTAAATATATTTTGCATAAGGAAGATGCCTTAACAAAGAACAGGAAAAGGATTGCAACACAAGGTCTAAGGAAATAGGCAAATCATTCTCTGTCTTCTGGGATCAGAAGTAAAATGGAAAGTATTGTATGAACGTTTTGCCATGCTAAGCAGTGAATGCTATCTAAAATCAATCACTTTAGTCTGTTACATAGATCCAAGTAAATTCAAATGTATTTTCAGTTTGCTTCAAAATACCAAGCCAATGATAACGCTTGATTGTATAATCCTCAGGTCTATACCACAGTTCTAGATTAACAACCAAGGAATGCTTAATTCCTATCTCATAAACCATGTTTGTTTGCCTCTATGTAATATTTTATTGTTAGGAATTATATATGTGTGTGTGTATATATTATGTTAATAATAACAACAGAATCTTTTAGGGAAGAATAATAATGGCACACTTTCGAGAGGTAATTCTGGCAGATCACTGCAGTATAAATGTTTGGGCTTAATATAAGAGTACTTCCTGCTTTTTTAGAGGACTCAACTTTAATTCTCAGGAACCACCATGGGTGACTCACACCATCTATAAGCTCCAATGAATCAGAATCCCTCTTCTGTTTTTTGCCACTACCTGGACTTAGATGCCACCCTACCTATAGACACACCAACATAAAACATTAAATGTCATGACAGTTTTACAAAGAAAGGCATGAAGGTAGGTATGAAATGTATGCCTGTTATATCTATGAAGTACAGACAAATTTATACTTTGTATTAATAAGAAATAAGAAAACCTTTTCTAGTGCTACTGGATCATTTAAGTGGTGGTTCCTAATCGGCTTAGCTGAGGACACTTGGCTCTTTTCATTACCTCCACACAGACTTTCCCATGCCTTACTCAGTCTGAAAATTGTTCACATGGGGATTACTGTTAATGTTTATGTTTTCAGTGAGGGCTTGGAAGCATGATTAAAGCATAAATTATATAGTAAACGGTATGACCTTGAATATGGAAAATGTGTCAGACTATTTAACATGTTTTATTCATAGCATTTGCAAGAAAGTCAGTTGAGCTAGAACACATACTTTGTAAATCCACAGATATCTGGATAAAACATGAAGTCAAGAGTGTGAGTCTAATGGAATATTTCCCTTCAAAATCCTGAGGAGGTTGTCAGCTAGACACAGTAGGATCTGTTGTAGAACTGGCAATATGAAGATAGAAGTGAGTCCAAGCCAGCCTGGATCCTAACAGAGAAAAAGGATGGAGAGAAGGAAGGACAAGGGAGGTGGGGAGGGGGGATAAAATATAGTTTTCAAAACACTGGAAGCATTTAAAAGTTTTCAATTTTTTTCAAAGTTTGTAGTTGATTCAGATGTGTTATATGTTCTGGAATGTTGTCTTAGGGCTTTTCATGATTGTTCTCCCAAAGTTTCTACTATGCAAAGAGTCCCTGAAAATGGCTGGGGGAAAATAAACCAGAAGAGTGCCTTTGAGGAAATGTTCACCAAAATGTTTTCTTGATAAAATTCTTCACATTACAGATCCTTAGCTGGGTATAAAACATGAACGGCAGAAAGTATATGTCTGAATGTGTGATATATTTGTGTATTGTGTTAAGTGAGTGCGTAGTATACATGAGTTTGGATGTGTGGATGTGCATGCCTGTGCATGGCTAGATCACTGTGCAGGATCAACTCACAAGATAATTACCTGCAATTTTACCCAACTCTGTGTTCAGGAAGCTCAGGTCGGTGTTTCTTGCAAACAGCTGTTGTGGGGATATTTACAACTATGAAATCTATCAAAAGCTACAAACCGTTTTTTTTTCTTTCTTTTTCTTTGTTTTCCCCTTTCACAGTTAGTTGCTGATGCTATCCCCGTGCAATTCTGGAGTTGCAGCCCTGGCAATAGAGGCAGGCAAGAGTAAGCTGCATCCATCAGCTTACTTAGTTGGCATCAGCTGTGCCTACTGCACTGAGACTCATCCCAGTCTTAATTTCCATTGGCAAGGAAGGAGATGAATAAATACACCTAATAGTGGAAGTAGCTTGAACCCACCCTGCTCTGGTGCCCTCCTGTATAAAGACTGCATAATTCCAACCTAGCTGCTCATACTAACTCTGCTGCTCCTGATCTATTCACTCTCCTTTTCATTATAAGCTTATGCTAAACACCTGCCTGCATTGCTGAAAACTGTTGAAACCTCTCATGCAGCTGCTTGAGAAAGGTTGTAATCATGAACATTAGCACAGCTCACTCCCAATGATCTCCTTGGGAGCTTTGTTATTGTGTAACTGAGAGGCATATGTGCTTTCTAGCTATAATCACTACAGAACACTTCTAACCCGGCAAGTACCCAGGGATCCCAGTTTGCCTCAGCTAGCTAAAAGGAGCTCTGTGAAATAACTTTTTTCATTACCCTTTTACTTTTTATGTTGTCAATTTTTTTTCCTTTTCACTATTTATAGTAGATTTTTCCAAAATGGGAATTACAGAGCATTATATTATGTAAAACATTTTCTGTAGTTTAATCAATGTTTAAAAAAGATACATTTTCCTGAAATTATATAAATTATAAATAATTAATTTTCTTTCCACAAAGGTAAACCTGACAATTAACATTGATTAAATGTATTGTATATTGCAATTCTTTGGAGTGTTTAATTACATATAAATAACCTCAGTTTCCCCATTTATAAAATGTGAACAATGGCAACAACTTTACAATGGTTACTTATGATGGTTAAATGAGTTGCATACACTGCACTGTGTATTGAGAATAATATTTTCTATAATAATTACTGGATATATACTGATATATGATAATTGAAAGTTTAAAAATTAAATGTAAAGGATGCTAGATGTCTAAAGGCCTCCCCTATTTATTTTAAGGAATTTAAAAACACTTTTGTACTTAGAGATTGGAGATGAAGATAGTAAGAATATATTTGCTTAACAAATGTGAAGCTCTGGGTTAAGTTTCCCATGTTGCACTAGATACACAAACTAAGAGTAAGACACTTCTTTTGTGTGGTTTCTTTTGCCGTACTTTATTCTCCTCTACGCTGCTCTCTTCTCCTTTTCCTCCTCTTATTTCTCCTTCTTCTCTCTCTTTCCAGGTCTCAATCTCTGTCTCTTGGTCTCTGTCTATCTCTTTCATTTCACTATCATTAATTTAAATTTTTATTATTGTTCTTTAATCTTTTTTTTTTTTAAGTTCAGTTTTTATCCCCTCCAGATCCACCCTCCAACAGTGGCTCATCTCATTTCTCCTCCTCTCTCTTCAAGAAGATGTCCTCACCACCCTACAAGACCAGGACTTCAAGTCTCTCCAGGGTTAGATGCCTCTTCTCTCACTGAGGCCAGACAAAGCAGTCCTGTGATGTATACGTATTGGGAAATCAGCTAGTGTATGCTGTCTGCTTGGCTGCTCAGTGTTTGAGGTATCTCATGGGTCCAGGTCACTTGAGATTGCTGGTCTTCCTATGTGTCACTGCCCTCCACCTCAGCTTCTTCCAACCTTTCCCTAATTCAACCACAGGGATCTCCAACTACTGTCCATTGGTTAGGGGATAAGTATCTGCACTTGACTCTTTGTCTTCTTGTTGGGCCCCTTAGAGGGCTGCAATGCTAGGCTTCCTCTCTGTTAGCATACCATAGCATCAGTAATAGTGTCAGTCCTTGAAGCATCCATGTGACATGGACCCCAATTTGGGAAGGTCACTGGACATCCTTTACCTCAGTCTCTTCTTTAAATTTGTCTCTGAAGTACTTTTTAGACAGAAACAATTCTGGATCAGAGTTTTTGACTGTGGGATGGCAACCCCTTCCCTCCACTTGATGCGTTGTCTTTTTACTGGAGGTGGTTTCTACAAGTTCCCTCTCCCCACAGTTGGGCACTACCATAATTTTTCACTACTAAAATGTTGTAACATGTGTTTGAAAAAAAACAGGAGACTTCCAGGTTTATTTTTTCATTTGAACGACTATTTGGGCTGCTTTGCATTTCTTGAGACTGCATATAAAACTTAGTACCTTCTCTTGAGAGAAGTACTATTAGAATTTTGAGAACCATTTGATTAAATCTGTAGTTACTTTAGATAATACAAACATTTTTGATTGTCATTGTAGGAATGGAGAGAAGGCTCAGTAGTTAAGAACACAGGCTAGCCTTCCAGATGATCTTAGTTTAATTCCCAACACACATATTACACCTCACAAACATTGGAAACCCCAGTCCCATGGAAACCTGATAGGTCTTCTGACTTCTACAGGCCCTGCACACATATGGAATATAGACATACATGCATATAAAATATTAATACACATAAAACTTAATACATTTCAAAATATCATTTCTGTTTCAATCTATGGTCATAAAATATTTTTCCATTACTTTCTTTAATTTTCTTTAGTAACATTCTATAGTTTTAGGATATGTATCACATAGTTCCTTTAGTTTACTTGTATTTTTCTTTTTGTCATAAATAGGTTAGCCTAGGGCTAGAGACATGGCCCAACATTTAAAACGACTTATTGACCAAGATTGAGGGAATTGTCAACCAATTAATTACTGGCCAAAACTGAGACCCAACCCATGGGCAAGCACCAATTCCTGAGATTACCAATAATAGTCTGTTATCCTTGCAGACACAAGCCTAGTATAACTGTCCTCTGAGAGGTCCCACCTTGAAGCTGACTGAAACAGATGTAGAGACCCACAACCAAACAGATGGAGCTTAAGAGTCTTGTGGAATATTTGGTAGAAGGATTGAGAGACCCAAAGATGATAGCGTTTGCACAGGAAGACAAACAAAGGCAACTAACCAGGTTCCTTTGGGACTTCCTAGAGATAGATCCACCAACCACAGACCAAGCATTGGTTGGATATGGTTAAATATGTAGCATAGATGTAGCTTGGTCTTTATGTAGGTTTCCAATCAACTGCAGCAGGGTAGTCTCTCAACAACCCTGAATCTGTTGCCTGCCTGTGGATCTTGTTCCCCTAACTGGGCTGCCTTGTCTAGTCTCAGTGAGAGAAGATGCACATAGTCCTGCAGTGACTTGATATGTATACCAAGGTCAGGTGATACTGGTATGGGAAGGCTTCCTTTCTCAGAGAAGAAGGGAAGAGCAGAGTGAACTGTGAGGAGGGGAGACTGGGAAAAGGAGAGAAGATCCTGAGATGGAAAGTGAATAAATAAGTAAAACAAATAAAAAACAAAACAAAAGAAAAACCCACTTGCTATTCCTGTAGAATATTTGAGTTTAGTTTCCAGGCTCACGTTGAATGGTTCAAAGCTGTAACTCCAGCTTCTGGGGACACAATGCCATATTCTTGCTTTAGTAGGCAACTATACACATCTGCAAACACAAGTAAATAAGATGAAAATAAATCTTGACCGAAATGGGAGACTTCAGTACACATCTAATGCTCATTGTCTGTGCATAGAAACACAATTTATATTTATGTCTTGTGTCTTGATTTTGTATTTACTCATTTTGCTGAAACCCATTATTATCACTAAAAAGTTTTGAAATAGAATCTTCCTTGTATTCTACATTAAAAGCATGTCATATGTGAGGGAAGACACATTTGCTTTTCTTATTGTTTGGATCTTTTTATTTTATTTATTGCCTCATTTAACCAATTCAGACATCTAGGACTGCATGGATAAATAGAGGTGACAATCAGTAGCTTTGTTTCTTAGATACACAGGAAAACACATGGGTTTTCATTTGTCAAATGATCAAATTGTTGATCCTTCAAACTTGTGAGGTTTTTTAATCTGTAAAAATTACTTATTTATTCGTTTATTTTATGTATGTGAGTATACTATCATTGTCTTCAGAAACACCAGAAGAGGGTATCAGATCCCATTAAAGATTCTTGTAAGGTACCAGGTAGTTGTGGAGAATTGAACTCAGGATTTCTGGAAGAGCCGGCAGTCCTCTTAACCACCTCTCTAGCTACTAGACTCAGGATTTTTGATTTCTGTATGAAATCATGTTTGAGAGACGACGCACTGGCTTGGCAGTGTATGTTCACAGTTCCAGCACTTGGTGAGAAGGTGAAAGGAGACCACTAGGTCAAGCCATCATGAGCTACATGACTCTCTGCCTTAAAATAAAAATATAAGCCCAAAATGATAAACTTGTGAGCCTAATCTCTGTGATTTACAAGTCAGATAAAGCAGCCTTATCACATTCAGAAACAGCTTTCTTAGAAATAATTGACTCTCTTCCTTCCAGTTATAATGATAATGTCAAATTGATCAAGTGCATAAACCATAGAGAATTGTCCCAGTTTAAAGACCAGAACAAAGTAGTGATTTTGAACATATTACAGGGTTAGGACCTTTTATAAGTGACTGTAAACCAAAGCTCCTTAAAAATATACAGAGTCACGGCTGATTTCACCTTTCATGTCTTATGCACAGAGCTCAATATGTGGCGTATGCTTTTAGAAGCTCCATCTGTGACCCTGCTTGATTTGATCTCATGAGAGAATGACGGAGTGATCTGTGTTCAGTATCTGTAATTATAGATGTGAGCAGACATTTCTTTCAGCAGTTGGCTCCTGAGCAAATAGCAGTTACTAAAAGGGAAGGCCACCTACTGTGATGAGCCAAGAGACCTGCACTGGGTCAAATGCTACTTTTCCTCCAAGAGAATCTGATTTCTTCAATTATTTCTAACTTTACTTATTCTTGTATATAAAGCTGTTTCTTCTGTACTAGACTATGCTTTTCTGGTGCTGGCAAAGAAGACCAACTAACAAACAATAGTAGAAATAAATAAAGACAAGAAGTATCTATGCGTATGATGAGACAGATGTAGTTTTGGTGGGCCACCTTCACAGAAAAAAAAATTATCAAAAGATAATAAATTAATGTTCCAAAATTGATTATGCAGAAAAGCAATAATTCACAAGAAGTTTTATCTAAAAGATACCCCTATGTTACTTACATTTTATTTATACCTTTTTAGAATCTATAGTGTTGAAATGTATATAAAAGTGAAACCTTTCAGAGAGGTGCTGGTACATAGACATAGATCATTTACTAATATGTAGAATTTTTAGTACTGATTAAAGAATAAATCAAGAAATTATGTGTTTTTATACTAGTAAAGGCAAGAAAGGGGCTATTCACAAATTGTAGACCTACTCTGGCTGCATAAGGGATTTCCAAAAAAGATACTTTGGGCTATATAACAAATCTCTAATCTCAAAATCAGAACTAACATGTAGTCCAGCAATCCTCCTACTGTGCTTGCATCCAAATTAATTGAAATATGTATGTGGAAGAATTATCTGCATTATCTCGCTGATTGCATCACCACTTAAAATTTACCTTTCCCTTAATCACACACTAGGTAGAAAGTTGTAAATACCGGCTACTGTTTCTGGGAAGGCAATGGGGTTTATAGGGAGAGAAGAGCCATGCATGGATGAGTACAGCTGGACAGAAAGAAGAGCTGGAAACTTCCCAAAGTACCATGGATTAATTGTGGTTGTCAACAACTGAGAACTCAAAATATCTAATATAAGCATTCCCTAAAAAAAGAGTCGATAAGTGCCTTCTTTATCTGGCCATTGACCATTGTACTTATGTATTAAATAACTTATCACATGGTACCCGATAGATATGTACAAATATTATGTGTCAATTAATTTATTTTTAAAAAACTATTGCTGCACACGAGATCAGATAAGGGAAAGAGGAAGGGGGATAATGTACTGGGTAGTAAAGTTAGAGACAAATGAAATAAAAAGTAACTATAAAGTTACTTAAGTTATGTTACCAGGATGCTGTATTTTATAGTGGATATGTGATATCAATAACCATAACAGAACTAGTTTTTATGAACTCTGTTATTCTCTTCTATTTGTCTATAAAAGTTTGTTTCACTTCTCAGAAAAAAAAATAGTTATGGAGTATAGCCAGCCCAAGAAGACAGTAGCACCTTAAATATGTAGGAAGTCATTGGATGTTTTATCTTCACAGCCTTTTGAAACTGTTTGTTTGATGGCAATATGTTACATTACAGTAAGTCTCAAATATTTTACCATAAAATATATTGTCAATGTATAAATATTGAATTCAGTTGAGAATGGCAGACTCTAGATAAAGAAACACTTTGGCAAGTCTGCTCACATATTATCTGAGTTTATTATTACTTTAGGACTATATTATATGGCTTAATGCTTAGTATGGAATGGTCATTACTTGTGGTTACTATCACTGAACTATTTGAGGGATAAAATGTGAATTTTCTAGGCTCCTAATCTCTTCATTCATTTTCCACACCTTCTCCTAATGATACATTGTTTTGGGACACTTGATCCCTGAAAAATTGTAAGGTCTCTCTTCGGAATTATATAAAATTTTATAGTCAAGTTTAACAAAATTTTGTTACTTAGTTTTCTATTTTGTTGTGATGTCTAAGAGATATTTATGAGTAAATTTAAGTGAACTTTCTGAACATCCATAAAACAATTTTATGTAATTTTGGAAATTTCATACATATGTAATATTGATGAACATATTTCCAATACCCTCTCTTATTTTCTTTTAAATCCTATAGGTCTCTTCATTTCACATAGGTGAATGCTTTGCTTAAATGTATGTCATGTACTTTGTGATGACTGGGATATTTGCTTGAAAACCTAGGCCTTCTGGGAATGGCATTACCTGTACATTTAGAATTGCTCGATGTAACATAAAACCAAAATAGGGGCACCTTCTAGTAAGCTTGTGAGGATAAATGTTTCTGTGTGTCATTACCCTAGATCCTTAGTTTTAGTTCATCCTGTGACATCCCTATGAAACCTTCCAGGACCTCGTCTATCACATGACGTGATGTGTGCTTAGTGTGATTTTTTAATATCTTTTCTTTGTTCTGTCACATTTATCATGATCAATTAACATAAGTGTCTGCACCTGGGCAGGCATGTAGTTTTATATGAATGAAACAATGGATGTAATGACTTTTTCTTCGAAGAAAGTTTTGGAAAATAATATAATTACATTGTTTTCTAGTTGTTTTCTTTTTCCTTTCTTTCTTCATCCATCCATACATACATGCATATATTCATACATGCAAAAATACTCTCTTAGGGTTTAACACAATGCCCAAAGCAACTCTTACAAAGTACATTTAATTGGGCTGGTTTACAGGTTCAGAATTTCAGTTCACTAACATCAAGGTGGGAGCATGGAAGAGTTTAGGCAGGCATGGCACTGGAGGAGCTGAGATTTCTACATCATGTTCCTAAGTCAAACAAGAGAAGACTGGGAAGACTGGCTCCCTCTTAAATAGGAAGTGGGTCTCAAAGCCTACTCACACAGTGACACACTTCCTTCAATAAGGCCACACCTACTCCAACAAGGCCACAGCTCCTAATAGTGTCACTCCCTGTGCCAAAGATATTGAAACCATCACTTACGTCATGCATACATACATATATACATACTTTTTATATGTGCAAACATACTTGTATGTGTGTATGTCTTTGTATGAGAGAGAAAGAGAGAGGGAGAGTGAAAGGAAGAGGGAGAGGGGAAGCATTTCTGTGTGTATGAATGCCAAAACTCAAGTACCATAGAGTTCCTGTAACATTCAGTGTCAACCTCACCTCCCACTTTATTTAAAATGCCATCAGTTTGGTTCTTTTCACACTGTGTTCCAGGCTACTTCAGCCATGGCCTTCTAGTTTTTTTTAATCTCCCAGTAAAAGCCCTTAATCCCAGATATTCCTTTTAAGTGTCTGACTTTTACATGTGTTCTGGTTACCCCGATTCAAGACCTCCCTTTCTCAAGGCAGGTATCATTTTTGCAGAACCAAATCTGAGACTCTGTATTAGTTTCTTCATTATGCTGTATCAAATTACTATAAACTGAGAACAGTGATCTTAACTTGTGAGTGGCATATCAGATAGCCCACATATCATTTATTTACATTACAATTCATAAAATTAGAGTTATGAACTAGCAATGAAATGATTCTATGGTTGGGGTCACTAGAACATGAAAGAATGTGTAATAGGTTCCCAGTATTAAGAAAGTCGAGCAATACTGATTTAGAGGCTTAAGACAATGTTGATCTATTATGCTAGGGCACTTAATGCTCTAATTCCACAACTAGTCTTCTTGAAGTAAATTCAGAATATGAGCAAGATTGTTTCTGTCTTCACCTAAGAGGAAATTTTCTTGTCACAGCCATTGTGGCATCTACATTGTCAAGCTCATAGACAATATCTGGGTCAATAAATTCTTTCGATGTTGGCCTTCGCTACCCCCATTCCTCTCAAACTTTCATTAGATAAATATAGTTACAATTACACTGACCCCGTCTCTAAAACGCTCCGTTTGTCAGACCCTTATGTCTTTCCTATGCAAAGTCTCTGCTCTGCTAAATGTCTAAGTAAATGTAGGGATTCTAATGTTTCTTGGATAGTGAAATTCTGTTTTGAAAATATTTGCTGACTAGTACATCCCCTAAGTACACCTCTGTTTCTCTGGACTGTTGATGAGAATGTTTGGTGTTCTGGTTATTATATTTTTATGAGTGAGGACATGGGCTAAAACTCATTTTGTGAACGACTAATTAGTTGTACTAAAAACAGTGCCAGGTCAAATACACTTTCCCTCCAGGTGATAGCATTAGTGCTTTCTACATTCTGACAAGGTAGTAGAGTTTTCTGAAGACAGCAGGACCTTTCCCCAAATTTCATTCTTGAACTTTTGTTACTTATTCAATGTGTTTTGCTGCTGATTATTTTAAATTTTCAGGTGTATCTCATCATCATCATCATCATTATCATCATCACTTTTCAATACTTCTGAAAGTGTTTCTCATGTCTCTAAGAAAATATTGATTTGATTCTTTAGATTTCTGTCTTCAGGGACTTCTGGATATCTATGGTTTAGTCAGTTTTACCTAACTTCTATATCAATTTTCATTGTTTACTTTAACCACATTGCTTTCTTTACCTAGTCGCTGTGATTTACAAAGCAGATAGAGCAGCCTTACCACATTCACATTTAAGAATAGAGTTTTTCTTGTTTGTCAGAAAAGTTGCTTCTCACTGGTCTATTCCCCCAGCAAATGTATTTACTAATTTTTTAACAGTAGAATATTGGTTCTGGCTTTATTTCTTCACTGTTCAATCTCCTGCTCATTTTTAATCAGCTGTTTTGTGATTTCATCTTTAAAATATAGCTGATTGGAATCAGATTTTAAACATAAATCACAATCTCATTTTCTTGCAAAATAAGCGTTAATAATGACTTCGGCCTAGCCTATCTTTAATAGGAACATGCGGGCAGGGACTAAAACTTTCTGTCTAGCCTTTATTATTTACTGAACTTTAGCATGTGCTTGTTTTCTCCCCTAATGTGGCACGTATGCCGCAGCCTGTCTCGTTGCATGATTTTCCTATGTTTAAATGGGGACAGCTGCTCGAGAGTAGAGCAGTGATCAGTCTGATTTAAGCATAAGCCCAGTCATGAAATATGGTTTTTGTTTTGCTTAATAATATGCCATAAACATATATTCATCCAAGTCCATTCCAGAACATTCTGAGGCCACGAATAACACCAATAAGCTGGGTGTGAGTTCTGAGTGACCAGAACTCAGCAGTAAAACTTTTCTTCTTTTCTCAATTGTTCAAACCTTGAACTCCTTTGATCTGCCTCTGTGCTCGCTTTCTCATTTCTCTATTTTAACCAGGAGATTTAGTTTGAAGGTTTCAGTATGATTCTAATCACCCCTCTCTCCACATGACTCTAATTGATTTCCTAGAGATTGTGTGGAGATATATAATAGCATTTAAGACTCTTTGATTGTTAGCCTTGTTTTGTTCTTAACAGATATCCATGAATATATAGGCAGTAGATATTTGAATTTGGATAAGGCTGTGTTATACTAAGGAATGTATGTACATTCAATTTTTAATGCAAAATCATTTGTCTTCTGGTTATATATGTCTCTGAACATTTCTCTAATATGGTTGGTATATAAATATGTTGTTTTCTGTAATCTCCATTGCTCATAGCCGTGTGTGTGTGTCTCTGTATGTGTGTGTGTGTGTTCTTCTGTGAAGCACATATTTATGGATACTAATATTAAAGAAAGAACAACAAAATTATAAGCCAATATGTCTGATATACATGATAAATACAAAAATTTGTAGTAAAATACTTTCAGAAAGTTTTCAGTTAAGTATCAAAAACCAGCATTCATCATCATCAACTCAGTTCATTTCAAAAGGCAAAGTTGGTGCAATATATGAATAAAAATGTAATTTATGTTATTTTATAAATTATAGATATGTCAGCATTTGAAAGGATCATTTATAAATAATTATGGTTTGGGATAGGAAGGAAACTAAATAGCTTAGACTCGGTGATTTCTAGCTTTTTATCCACTTCTCCATTATGTTTTTTTCACTAAGGTTAAAAGGAAGGGTGTAAAGGGAAAATGAAAAATAGAGTAATAAGAAATTAGATAAGTGCAGATGAATATTAAAATTGCTTTTTAACAAAGCATTTTATAACCATAATCATACATTGATAAAAATTTTTATAATTTTGTTGCAGAATTGAGATTATTTTTGCATTTATAAATGTACTGAATTTATATATTCATGGAGGTTTAAGGTTTTATTGTAATAATTCATTGGAAATTGATAAAAAAATTTAAATTAAACTTTGCTACTTTTAGATAGGCTCTGTGCCTAAACAACACACTTAAGAATACATGGCTTAGACCCAGTCCTCATAATAGCTGCTAGTTCAAACTGATTAAAATAATTAAGTAATACAACTTTATGTGTTTTTTGCCTTTACACTTCACATTATTTATTCATTTATTTTTTTAACTTTATTTTAAAAAACAAAGATAAATGTACAGATTTTTAAGGGTTTTTGCATAAAAGTATACAAATACATTTTTATAAGGTTCTAATTAAGTATTTGTGGGTACAAATACATACACATATGTATATATGTAACATTAATATAGGAAAAGAGGTTATTAATTTGAAGAGATAGGAGAGAAACTGGGAGGAGCTATAGGAGAAAAAGAGAGATGTGATACAGTTCTATTTTAATTAAAATAGATTCTTTTTTTTTTCTTTTTTTCTTGATCTTCACACGGTCTGTGGGTTGTTTCTGGGGTGTTCAGAGCTTTCTGGGGTTAGTATCCCATTATCAGTGACTGTATATTATGTCTGTGACTGGGTTATTTCACTCAGGATGATATTCTCTAGATGCATCCATTTTCTTGAAAATTTCATTAGGCCATTGTTTCTGATATCTGAGTAGTACTCCATTGTGTAAATGTACTACAATTTTTGTATCCATTCATCTACTGAAGGACTTCTGGGTTCTTTCCAGCTTCTGATTATTATAAATAGAGCTGCAAGGAACATTGTGGTGCATGTAACTTTATTGTATGTTGGAGCATCTCTGGGATAAATGCCCAGAAGTGGAGTAACTGGGTTTTCAGGTAGTACTATGTCTATTTTTCTGAGGTACTGCAAGACTGATTTCCAGAGTGATTTTTATCAGTTTACAACTCCACCAGCAGTAGATAAGTGTTCCACTTTCTCCACATCTTCAACAGCATCTATTGTCATCTGAATTTTGGATCTTGGACAATCTGACTGATGTGAGGTGGAATCTCACGGTTGTTTTGATTTGTATTTCCCTGATGGCTAAGGATGTCAAGCACATCCTTAGATGTTTCTCAGCCATTCCATATTCCTCAATTGAGAAATGTTTTTTTTAAGTCTGTACCCCATTTTTTAATAGAGTGTATTGATTCTCTGGTATCTCGCATTTTAAGTTCTTTGTATACTTTAGATATTAGGCCTCTATCAGATGTGGGGTTGGTAAATATATTTTCCCACTCTGCTGCTGCTGTTTTGTTTTCATGATAGTGTCTTTAGCCTTACAGAAAAATTGCAATCTCATTAAGTCCCATTTGTCAATCTTTGACCTTAGAGCTTGAGCTATCGGTGTTCTGTTTAGGAAATTTTCTCCTGTGCCTATGAGTTCTAAGGTTTTCCCTATTATCTTATTTAATAGTTTCAGTGTACCTGGTTTAATGTGGAAATCTTTGATCCACTTGCACTTGAGCTTTGTACAAGGAGATAAGAAAGGTTCTATTTTCATTCTTCTGCATGCTGAGTGCCAGTTGGACCAACACCATTTGTTGAATAGACTGTCTTTTTCCAATGAATGTTTACAGGTCCTTTGTCAAATATCAGATGTCCACATACATGAGAGCTCATTACTGGATCTTCTATTCTATTCCATTGATCCACATGCCTATTTTCGTACCAGTACCATGCATTTTCAGCACAATTGGCTTGTAATATAGCTTGAGGTCAGGGATAGTCATTCCACAGATATTTTCTTGTTGTTGAGGTTGAATTCGCTATTGTAGGTCTTTTGTTATTCCAAATGAAACTGCACATTGCTCTTTCCAACTCAGTGAAGAATTGTGTTGGAATTTTGATGGGGATTGCACTGAATCTGTAGATTGCTTTTGGTAGGATGGCCATTTTTAAAATGTTGATCCTTCCAATCCATGAGCATGGGAGTTCTTTCCATTTTCTGAGATCTTCCTAGATTTCCTTCTTTAGAGGTTTGAAGTTCTTGTCATACAGGTCCTTCACTTGCTTAGTTAGAGTCACACCAAGGTATTTAATAGTTTTTGTGACCATTGTAAAGGGTATCTTTTCCCTAATTTCTTTCTCCACATGTTTGTCCTTTGAATATATGAAGGCTACTGATTTGTTTGAGTTAATTTTATATCTGGGGCCACTTTGCTGAACTTGTTTATCAACTGTAGCAGTTCTCTGGTGTAATTTGTGGGGTCACTTAAGTACACTATCATGTCATCTGCAAATGGTGATGTTTTTACTCCTTCTTTTCCAATTGTGTTCCTTTGATTATCTTTTGCTGTCTAATTGCTCTGGCCAGGACTTCCAGTACTATGCTGAATAGGTAGGGGGAGAGTAGGCAGCCTTGTTGAGTCCCTGATTTTAGTGGGATTGCTTCAAGTTTCCCACTGTTAAGTTTGATGTTGGCTGTAGGTTTGCTGTATATTGCTTTTATTATGTTTAGTTATGGGTCTTAGATTCCTGTTCTTTCCAAGACTTTTAACATGAAGGGGTGTTGAATTTTGTCAAATGTTTTCTCAGCATCTAGTGAGATGACCATGTGGTTATTTTCTTTGAGTTTTTTTATATGGTGGGTTACATTGATGGATTTTCATATGTTAAACCATCCATGCATCCTCTCAGATCACCATGGTCTAAGGCTGGTCTTTAATAACAATAAAGACAACAAAAAGCCCATATACACATGGAAACTAAACAATGCTCTATTAAAGGATAGCAGGGTAAAAGAAGAAATAAAGAAAAAAATCAAAGATTTTCTAAAATTCAATGAAAACGAAAACACAACATGCCCAACCCTATGGGATGCAATGAAAGCAGTATGGAGAGGAAAACTCGTAGCTCTGAGTGCTTCCAAAAAGTAACTGGAGAGAGCATACACCAGCAACTCAATAGAACAGCTGAAAGCTCTAGAACAAAAGGAAGCAGATACACCCAAGAAGAGTAGACGGCCAGAAATAATGAAACTTAGGGCAGAAATTGACCAAATAGAGACAAAAAAATCATTGAAAGAATCAACAAAACTAAGAGCTGTTTCTTTGAGAAAATCAACAAGATTGATAAACTAACAAGAGTAACTAGAGGGCAAAGAGAGAGTATCCAAATTAACAAAATCTGAAAGGAAAGTGGAGAAATAAAGACTGAAACTGAGGAAATTCATGAAATCATCAGATCATACTACAAAAGCTTATATTCAACAAAGGTGGAAAATCTGGAGGAAATGGATGAATTCCTAGACAGATACAAGGTACAAAAGTTAAATCAGGAGCCGGTAATTCATCTAAATAATTCCATAACACCTAAAGAAATAGAGGCAGTCATCAAAAGCCTCCCAACCAAAAAAAAGCCCAGGTCCAGATGGGTTTAGTGCAGAATTTTATCAGACATTTATTGACAACATAATACCAATTCTCTCCAAACTATTCCACAAAATAGAATCAGATGGAAAACTACCTAAATCATTTTTTGAGGCTACAATAACCCTCATTCCTAGACCACACAAAGACCCTACAAGGAAAGAGAACCTTAGACCAATCTCACTTATGAACATTGATGCAAAAATACTCAACAAAATCCTTGCAAACCGAATCCAAGATATCAAAACGATCATTCACCATGATCAAGTAATACAACTTTATAAGGAGATAGTCAAGCTTTCCTTGATCTAGCCACAGTTGAGGTTGATAAGCTAATAAATCCACTTGTACTTTCTGTCCCTGTACAGTGTTGAGGGATGACCATAATTTGGGAGTTAGACATACTTCAAGGTTACAACTGCTTTCTGGATGATTCAAATTCATCTGAAGAATGTAACAAGAGTTTTATTCTCCAGTGTGCTGATGTGTATTTTAGTTGGGCAAATTGTTGATGAATGGATAATTCCAACCAGAATGGTCTCTATTTCAACTCTATTTTTTTATTATTATGGGTTTTGGTTTTTTGACTTTTAGTTTTAAGCCTTTATTCAGCCTTAGAATTTCTCGGCAACATTAAATAAAATAACTGTCTACCTCACAACCCTAGAAATTTGTTTTGTATTTTGTGTAGGAGTCTCTCTGAGACGTCTGACTCCTCTACTGCTGTGTTGTATGCAGGTGGGTTAAGAAGTCATGAGACAAAAAGGAGCAAATAAGTGAGTGTCAATTTTCAGAAGAAGAAGCTGGGAATGTTTTATTCTTAAGACTTAAAGGATAGTTGAAATGCATTAAAATGTACACAATCTTACTAGATAAGTGATTTTTTAGTACAAAGATAGAAAAGAAATTTGTAAGTACTGCACGTAGAATTCGTTGTACGAAAAGTTGTATTCATTCCAATCTTGTCTTAACACAGCCAGAGTAATACAAACTGAAGATAAGTTTGCAATGTCTCTCTGAATCACTTGTAGTCAAGGTACAAGTACGTAATTGAATATATGCTCTACAAGCTGATCAATATGTGGTTGGACAGTTTGAAATTGCCTCAAATGTGTGTTATGGAAATGTGTGTGAGTGTGTGTGTGTGTGTGTGTGTGTGGTGGGGTGATATTGATTTAAAGAATGCCACAGGGGAGAAGTAGAAGATGAAAGCTATAAGAAAGGAAAACAGCTCAATTTAAGTCCAACACACTATGTACCTATCCAGCCATGAAATCAAAGACCTTGGGAGGCCACAGGTTCCCCAGGCTGCTTGTCTGAGTAGTGTGGATTTGCCCTTGTCATGCAGAGTACCACATGGGTATCAGATGTCTTTGCCTGCCTACCACCTATTTTTCTGCGAATTTGTCACAGAAGTCAAGGTCTGATGTGAGAAATTAGTCTAGCTGAAATGGATAAAATCCATGAGAGCAGTCAATTCATTCAGACCTAGGTTAGAAACTTGTTTCAAATTAATCAGAATCTCATCTGAGGAATTAAAACTGCAGAAGGTGGGGACACTTTCATTCCTACAGAGACAATCCCATTCCATCCAGAAGAACACTAATTTACTCAGCTGGCACTAAAAGTTGCCTTAGTTTCTGACCTTGTTAGAGCACTTACCTGACACAAACTCCTTTTTCTAATTAGTTCATTAATTCAAAACTGGATTATCCTAACACTCAACCCACCACTCCGTCATATCTGTAACACCTTTATTTGATGTATTTCTATTTCAAATGTTATCCCCTTTCCAGGTCCCCCCTCCACAAACCCCTAACCCATACCCACTTCTAAGAGGATGCTCCCCCACTCCCACACCCACTCCAGCCTCCTGCCATGGCATTCCCTTATACTGAGGAAACAAGCCTTCACAGGACCAAGGGCTTCTCTTCATATTGATGCCAGACAATGCCATCCTCTTTTACATATGCAGTGGGAGACATGAGTCCCTTCAAGTGTACTTTTTGCTTGGTGATTTACTCCCTGGGAGCTCTGGGGGATCTGATTAGTTAATGCTGTTTCTTTCTTTCTTTTTTTTTTCTTTTTATTTATTTTACAAATCTTCATTTTCTTTTTTATAACAATATTACTTTGAAAAACAAATAAATGTACAAATTTCAAGCACTTTTCCATAAAAATATACGAATATATTTGTCAATACTTGTTTTTTTTTTTTTAAGGTTTGATAGTTTGCATTAAGATCTTACTAGTTACAATGAGCATAAAGTACATGTAAAACATGATGTAGCCTGGAATTGGTCAAAGTTTTCTTGGTGTGTAAGGATTAAGCATAATAGTTTTTTTTTTTTTCTTTTCTTTCTTTTTTAAGTTTTCTTGAACTTCATATAGTCTGTGAGTTGTTTCTGGGGTGTTCAGAGCTTTCGGGGGTCAGTATCCAATTATCAGTGACTGCATATTATGCCTGTTATTTTGTGACTGGGTTATCTCACTCAGGATGATATTCTCTAGATGCAGCCATTTTCTTAAGAATTTAGTTAAGTAAATGTTTCTGATAACTGAGTAGTACTCCACTGTGTAAATGTACCAAAATTTTTGTATCCATTCATCTACAGAAGGACATCTGGGTTCTTTACAGCTTCTGGCTATTATAAATAAAGCTGCTATGAACATTGTGGTACCTGTGTCTTTTGTTGTATGTTGGGCCTTCTTTGGGGTATATGCCCAGAAGTGGAATAACTGGGTCTTCAGGGCGTATTATGTTCAATTTTCTGAGGAATTGCCAGACTGATTTCCAGAGTTGATGTACTAGTTTACATCCCTACCAACAACGGAGAAGTGTTCCTCTTTCTCCACATCCTTGCCAGCATTTTTTGTATTCTGAATTTTTGATCTTGGCCAATCTGACTAGTATGAGGTGGAATCATAGTGTTATTTTAATTTTACTTTCACTGATGGCTAGTAATTTCGAGCACTTCCTTAGATGCTTCTCAGCCATTCGATATTCCTCCAATGAGAATCTTCTGTTTAGCTCTGTACCCCATTTTTAATAGGGTTGTTTGGTTCTCTGGTATCTAGCTTCTTGAGTTTTTCATATACCTTCTATATTAGGCCTCTATCTGATATGGGGTTGGTAAAGATCTTTTCCCACTCCATTGGTTGCCGTTTTGGTTTTTTGACAGTGTCCTTAGCCTTACAGAAACTTTGGAATCTCATTAAGTCCCATTTGCCAATCTTTGACTTTAGGGCACCAACCATTGATGTTCTGTTCCGGAATTTTGCTCCTGTACCTATGTGTTCTAAGGTTTTCCCTACTTTCTCATCTAATAGTTTCAGTGTACCTGGTTTAATGTGGAGATCTTTTATCCACTTGCACTTGAGATTTGTACAAAAAGATATGAAAGGGTCTATTTTCATTCTTCTGCATGCTGAGTGCCAGTTGGACCAACACTATTTGTTGAATAGACTGTCCTTTTTTCTATTGAATGTTTACAGATCTTTTGTCAAATATCAGGTGGCCATATATGTGAGGGCTCATTTCTGGATCTTTTTTTCTATTTCATTGATCCACATGCCTCTTTCTGTACCAGTACCATGCAGTTTTCAGCACAATTGCCTTGTAATATAGCTTGAGGCCAGGGATGGTGATTCTGCAGATGTTTTCTTTTGTTGAGGATGGATTTCGTTATTCTAGGTTTTTTGTTATTCCAGATGAAATTGCCCATTGCTCTTTCCAATTCAATGAACAACTGGGTTGGCATTTTGATGGGCATTGCACTGAATATGTAGATTGCTTTTGGTGGGATGGCCATTTTTAAAATGTTGATCCTTCCTATCCATGAGCATGGGAGATCTTTCCATTTTCTGAGATCTTCCTCAATTCCCTTCTTTAGAAGTTTGAAGTTCTTGTCATATAGGACCTTCACCTGCATAGTGGGTGTCACACCAATGTATTTCATATTTTTGCGACTATTTTGAAGGACATCTTTTCCCTAATTTCTTTCTCCACATGATTGTTTTTTGAGTAGAGGAAGGCTACTAATTTGTTTGAGTTAATTTAATATCCTGCCACTCTGCTGAACTTGTTTATCAGCTGTAGGAGTACTCTGGTGGAATTTTTGTGGTCACTTAAGTAAACTATCATGTCATCTGCAAATAGTGATATTTTTAGTTCTTCCTTTCCAATTTGTATCCCTTTGATTATCTTTTGCTGTCTAATTGCTCTGTCCAGGACTTCCAGTACTATGTAGAATATTTTAGTGGGATTGCTATAAATTTCTCACCTTTAAGTTTGATATTGACTGTTGGCTTGCTGTAAATTGCTGTTATTATGTTTAGGTATGGGCTTTGGATTCCTGTTCTTTTCAAAACTTGTAACATGAAGGGGTGTTGAATTTTGTCAAATACTTTCTCAGCATCTAGAGATGACCATGTGATTTTTTTCCTTTAGTTTGTTTATATGGTTCATTACATTGATGGATTTCCATTTATTAAACCATTCCTTCATCCCAGGGATAAAGCCTACTTGATCATGGTGAATAATCGTTTTGATGTGTTCTTGGATTCGGTTTGCAACGATTTTGTTGAATATTTTTGCTTCAATGTTCATAAGTGAGATTGGTCTGAAGTCCTCTTTCCTTGTTGGGTCTTTGTGTTGTTTCGGAATGAGGGTTATTTTAGCCTCAAAAAATGAGTAAGGTAGTTTTCCATCTGATTCTTTTTTGTGGAATAGTTTGGAGAATATTGGTATTAGGTCATCAATAAATATCTGATAAAATTCTGCACTGAACCCATCTTGACCTAGGCTTGCTTTATTTATTTATTTATTTATTTATTTATTTATTTATTTGGGAAGCTTTTGATGACTGCTTCTAATTCTTTAGGTGTTATGAGATTATTTAGATGGTTTACCTAGTGCTGGTTTAACTTTACTGTCTGGTATCTGTCTTGGAATTCATCCATTTCCTTTAGATTTTCCAGCTTTGTTGAGTATAGGCTTTTGTAGTAGGATCTGATGATTTCTTGAATTTCATAAGTTTCTGTTATTTGTCTCCACTTTTGCTTCGGATTTTGTTAATTTGGATACTCTCTATTTTCCCTCTAGTTAGTCTGGCTAAGGGTTTTCAAGCTTGTTAATTTTCTCAAAGAACCAGCTCTTGGTTTTGTTGATTCTTTGAATGGTTCTTTTGGTTTCAATTTGGTCTGTTTCTGCCCTAAGTTTGATTAATTCTTGCTGTCTCGTCCTATTGTGTGTTTCTCGGTCCTTTTGTTCTAGAGCTTTCAACTGTGCTGTCAAGTTGCTAGTGTGTGCTCTATCCAGTTTCTTTTTTGAAGCATTCAGAGCTATGAGTTTTCCTCTCAATGTACTGCTTTCATTGCATTCCATGTTTGTGTATGTTGTATTTTTGTTTTCATTGAATTCTAGAAAATCCTTTATTTTTTTCTTTATTTCTTCCTTGACCCTGCTATCATTTAATAGAGCATTGTTTAGTTTCCATGTGCATATGAGCTTTTTGTTGTCTTTGTTGTAATTAAAGACCAGCCTTAGACCATGGTGATCTGAAAGGATGCATGGGAGTATTTCGATCTTTTTATATCTATTGAGGCTCATTTTTTGACCAATTATGTGGTCAATTCTTGAGAAGGTGCTGTGAGCTGCTGAGAAGAAGGTGTATTCCTTTATTTTCGGATGATGTGTTCTATAGATATCTATTAATTCCAATTGGTTTATAACCGCTGCTAGTTTTACTGTGATCTTGATCAATTTTTGTTTTAATCATCTGTCGATTGGTGAGATTTGGGAATTGAGGGCTTCCACTCTTATTGTGTGGGGTGCCATGTAATTTTTGAGCTTTAGTAGGGTTTCTTTTATGAAATTGGGTGCTTTTGTATTTGGAGCATATATGTTAAGGATTGAGAGTTCCTCCTGAAAAATTTCCCCTGTAATGAATAAAAACTGTCCTTCCTCATTGTTTTTGATAACTTTTGGTTGAAAAGCTATTTTATTTGATACTAGAATGGCTACTTCAGGTTGCTTCCTGTGGCCATTTGCTTGGAAGTTTTTCTTTCCAACCTTTTACTCTGAGATTGTGTCTGTCTTTGTCTCTGAGATGAGTTTCCTGTATGCAGCAAAATGCTGGGTTTTGTTTATGTATCCAGCCTGTATCTCTTTATTGGGGAATTAAATCCATTTATGTTAACAGATTTTAAGAAATAGTGGTTTCTGTTTGCTGCCAGTTTTGCTTCAGGAGGTAGAATTGTGCCCGTGTGTCTTTCTTCTTTTGTTTTTCTTGCTTAGGAGTTTTCTTGCTTTTACTAGGCTGTAGTTCCCCTCCTTGTATTGGGTTTTCCACCTATAATTCATTGTAGTGCTGGGTTTTTGTTTAGATATTGTGCAAATTTAGTTTGTCCTGGAATGTCTTAGTCTCTCCAACTATGGTGATGGAAAGTTTTGCTGGGTATAGCAGCTTGGGATGACACTTTTGCTCTCTTAGGGTCTGCATGATGTCTGTGAAGGATCTTCTAGCTTTCATACTCTCTGTTGAGAAATCAGGTGTGATTCTGATTGGTCTGCCTTTATATGTTACATGATCATTTTCCCTTACTGCTTTTAGTATTCTTTCTTTGCTTTGGGCACTTGGCATTTTCAATATTATGTGTCTGGAGGAATTTCTTTTCTGGTCCAACCTATTTGGAGTTCTGTAGGCTTCTTTTATGCTCATGGTCATCTCATTCTTAAGGGTAGGGAAGTTTTCTTCTACGATTTTGTTGAAGATATTTACTGTGCCTCTTAGTTGATATTCTTCACCCTCTTCTATTCCTATTATCCTTAGGTTTGGACTTCTCATTGTGTCCTGGATCTCATGGACAATTTGGGTTAGTAGCTTTTTAGTATTTGCATCTTCTCTGACTGTTTTGCCTATGTTCTCAATATTGTCTTCAGCCCCCGGGGTTCTCTCTTCTATCTCTTGTAGTCTGTTGGAAATGCTTGCATCTGTGACTCCTCATTTCTTTTTTAGGTTTTCTACCTCTAGGGTTGTCTCTTTTAATGTTTTCTTTATGCGTTCATTTCTGTTTTAAATTCCTTCTTCCATTCCTTCATCCTTTTGGTTCTGTTTTCTTCTAGTTCTTTGAGTTTTTAATGTTTTTCTTGTTTCTTCTTTAAAAGCTCCTAATTCTTTATGCTTTTCCTCCTGTTCTTGTTTAAGGATCTCTATCATCATCTTGAGGTATGATTTCTAGTCTGAGTCTTCTTTTTCTGTAGTGTTTGGCATTTTGCTGTTTGCTGTGATGGGGGAGCTGGGTTCTGGTGTTGCCAGGTTGTCTTGGTTTCCCTGGGGTACGTTCTTTTGCTTTCCTTTTCCTATCTTGTTGTTTGTGTTTATATGTGGTCTTGTTGTCAGTGGTTGGTTCTTGCCTCTCCTTTGTACCTGGACTATGTTGCTGGATCTGGTGGCATTCCTGGTGGCAGATGGCCTGAGCATCTATTCTGTATGCAAGGGCCATTGGCTGATAACCCACAACCCAATGCAGGGTTCCTGGTTCTCTGAAGCAAGCAAGTGGAGGGGATGCACTTTCTGTGTGCTTGGCAGATATCTGTCTGCTCCCCGGCTACTGGGAACACCTTCTCACCAGGCCTGTGTCCCTGAATCTCCGCTGTTCCTGGTGGCAGATGGCATCTCAATATTGTTTTTTAATTATTGGATTGCAAACCTCTTCAACTTCTTCAGTCTTTTCTCTAATTCCTACATTTCTCAGTTCAGTGGTTGGCTGTTGTGAGCATCTGCCATTGTTTTTGTCAGGCTCTGGCATAACATCTTTCTCAGGAGGCATCCATCTCAGGCTTCTGTCAACATGTACTTCTTGGCATATGCAATACTGACTGGTTTGGTGACTGTGTATGGGATGTATTCCCAGTTGAAGCAGTCTCTGCATGGCATTTCTTATAGTCTCTGCTCTACACTTTGTATCTGTATTTCCTCTTTTGAGTATTTTGTTCCCCCTTCTAAGAAGGACAGAAGCATTCAGACTTTCGTCTTCCTTCTTGAGCTTCTTGTGGTCTGTGAATTTTATCTTAAGTATTCTGAGCTTTTGAGCTAATAGCCACTTATCAGTTAGTGCATATGGTAATATGACTTCTTTTGTGCCTGGGTCATCTCACTAAGAATGATATTTTCTAATTCCATCCATTTGCCTAAGAATTTCATGAAGTAACTGTTTTTAATAGCTGAGCAGTATTTCATTGTGTAAATGTACTATATTTTCTGTATCCATTCCTTTGTTGAAGAAAATCTGGGTTCTTTCCAGATAATGGCTATTATAAATAAGGCTGCTATGAACATAGTAGAGTATGTGTCCTTGTTATATTCTGGAGCATTATTTGACTATATGCCCAGGAGTGGTATAGCTTGGTCCTCAATTAGTACTATTTCCTATATTCTGAGAAACCGCCAGACTGATTTCCAGAGTGGTTTTAGCAGCTTACAACCCCACCAACAGTGGACGAGTGTTCCTCTTTCTCCACATCCTCACCAACATCTATTGTCACCCAAGTTTTTATCTTAGCCATGCTGATTGGTGTGAGGTAGAATCTCAGAGTTGTTTTGATTTGCATTTCCCTGATATGCATTCCTTTAGGTGCTTCTCAGCCATTCTGTATTCCTCAATTGAAATTTTTTTGTTTATCTCTGTACCTCATTTTTAATAGGATTATTTGATTCTCTAGAATCTTACTTTTTGAGTTCTTTGTGTATATTGGATATTAGCCCTGCACTGGTTGTAGGATTGGTAAAGCTCTTTTCCCAATGTTTTTGTGATTGCTGTTTTGTCCCCTTTACAGTTTTCTTTGCCTTACAGAAGTTTTGCAATTTTATGAGGTTCCATTTGTTAATTCTTGATCTTAGAACGTACGTTCTTGGTTTTCTGTTCAGCCATTTTTGCCTGTGCCTATGTGTTCAAGGCTTTTCTCCACTTTCTCCTTTATTAGTTGCAGTGTAGCACATGCAGGTAGGTTTTGGTGATGAGGTAGAGGCAGGAGAATCATGAGTTTGAGGGCAACCAGGGTTACATATTTGCCACTTCTATTTGATGTTTCCTCCTCCTCCTCCTTCTCCTCCTCCTCTTCCTTTCTTCCTTCCTTGCTTTCTTCCTTTTTTCTTTTTATTCCATTATTTCTTCTTTCTTTCTTTCTTTCTTTCTTTCTTTCTTTCTTTCTTCCTTCCTTCCTTCCTTCCTTCCTCCCTTTCTCCCTCCCTCTTTCTTTTTCTTCCTTCCTTCTTTCCTTCCTTTCATCCTTCCTTTCATCCTTTTTTCTTCCTTTTTTTTTCCTTCCTCCCTCCCTGCCTCCCTCCCTCCCTCCCTCCCTCCCTCCCTCTCTCTCTTTCTTTCTTTCTTTCTTTCTTTCTTTCTTGTTTCTCTTGTGCATAGCAGGAACCATAACATACTTATGTATGTTAAAGTACAACTTACTAAACGTTTGTTCTCTCCTTCTACCATGTATGATCTGAAAATCAATCTCAGACCAACAGGATGCATGGCACAAGACTTTACCCACTGAACAAACCCCCTGACATCTTCTTCACTTTTCAAATAGCTTTGAAGGCAGGCAAATAGAGCTGAAATTGTGAACTGTAAACAGTCAAGTTACATTTTTACTAACTATAATATTTTGGAGCATGTATCACAGTTTTGCGCTACACAGGTTATTGAACTTTTGACTTCTCTGCATCTTCCTATTTTGTTCTGTTTGTTTTGGACCAAGTCTGTTACATTAGATCTACAGAAATCAAATCATCTAAAAGTATTGATAAAATCTGATGTTACCAGTATCAATCTTCACTGAAGAAGCAGTCAGGATCAAACTACCAACAGAAATTGAATTGCCAGTAGAAATTTACTGATCTTTTCATTAATATAGACTCTAATTTTTAGTTTACTCATACAATAATTATGTTTATAACTTCTATTACCTAGCCCTAGCCCTTTATTGTAGATGTGAAAATAACAAGTATTTCCTCCCTCATCTTGTAAATAACAATAATAGAGAGAAAAAAACTTTTGAAAAAACACTTATATTTTATTTTGCTTTTTAAAATACATATGGATCTGAGTACTTGCAATATGACATTATAAGATAGTATTCGTTATTGTAGTCATTGATCATTTGGAAGTCTATTATTACAGGAAAGATGGTGAACTATTCCACAAAAGAAATGAATAGCTTCTATGAACCACTGCCCATACTGATGGGAAACACACCATAAAGTTTTGTGGTTTTGCTATTGCATAACATAAGGGCCACTCAAAATAAGCTCTAAATACATTAATTCCAGATTCAATCTAGAGAGTTGGGCATGGGATCGAGAATAAATGGCAGTAGAGATAAAAGCCTCTGATCAAAGACTGGAAATCCTACAAAAGGAAGTCTGGATATCTAACCCATCTTAATTTTGGAGTACCAGAAAGTTTTTCCTGGTACATTATTACATCAGGAAAAATATAATTAAGTTTTCTTCAAAACTTCCTACAGATAGTTGTAGCTATTTATGCCACCATAAGTTATTCAAGTCTATGAGGTATCTCGACTCTGGTTTAAATATGACAGAACCACAACAGCCACCCTGACAGGCCACTGGTATATCCATCCAGTCCAAAGGTTCCCGAGTAATGTTTTTTTAAAAGGTTCAGTTCTTTCATGGATTTGAGTTAAACTTATTCCTCATGAAGAAAATAGTCCTTATATAGATATTTGGCTTAGCTCAAAATTGTCAGTTGGAAATAGGAGAGAAGAAGAAAAAACAGTAAAATGCAAATTCCAACAACTGGGGGTGATGTTTTCTTAGAAGAAAAGGATTTGTTTTGTTTTGTTTTTCTTGTTTGTTTGGTTGGGTTTTTTTGTGAGGGTTGTTTGTTGTTGTTTTTTTCTGGCAAGAGAGAAGAAACAAAATGGTAAAATAACCAGGCCCTGTAAGACTAATGTCTTTCCTTTATATCTATTACAACAAATAATGAAGAAGAGGTTTCTGCAAAGGTGGAATGCTATAGTCAGTGGCCTTAAAAATTCTCCCCCATGAATTAATGAAGAAGCAATAATAGTTTTCAGCAGAGGACTAATCTGTTCCTTTTTGAGAGTTCATTTTCCTGTGCAAGGTCGATTTCAAAGGGATTAAAACAAAGGCATTGGAAGGGACAATACTGTCAAAGGAATGAAATGCTCTACCGTGGTTTAGAAGCACAAGGAGTAAGTGATGGTCGTTCAGCTGGCAATGAATCAATCATTCAAGCATGAAATTGTGATTTCTGCATGTTTATACTTAGAAATAAGTCTCTGTGTGAGGTTTAAATTTCTCCTTACAGACCCGATGTGAAACATTAACATTAAAGAGTAAAATTCAAAGTCACCAACAGAAAAAAAATGTTCTCAAATGTATAACACTAGGAAGTTTGTATTAATTAGGAAGTCAACCATCTATTGTAAGCCTGTGCCACTTTTCTTTCTAACTTTGGCAGCTAAAAAGAAGTAATTTATCCCCAAAATAATAAGCCAGCATTCTTTATAATATCAGTTGAATTTCAATTTCCTTACAGTTAATTACACTTGAACTAAAAATGGATAAAATAGCTCTAGGTAAAAACTAGACCTGTTAGGTTTATTTCATTGTTTTCCTCTATAGTTTCAAAAGAAATAGTAGTGAAATGAACAACATCTTTTATTTTGTTGGTTGTCATTGTGAAAAAATATGTAAACTATTTAACAGGAATATTATCATCATATAATGCCATGCTGTTTCTCATTGATGATAACCTATTAGAAGACTAATTATAAAATAATGTATTTGTGTTCCTTTCAGTCAATGCTTTATCACATGAGCAAAAAAAAAATTAAGGCACATCTGAACTAAAATGTAAAGGTGTATCCATTTATACTTTCCCTTATAACAGAGCACTGGACAAATGCCCTAGCCTGAGTTTATTCTCTCCTATCATGAATGTCAAAATCAGGTTGCCAGGTGTGACCACATGCTGCTTTACTTGTTGGGTTATACAAAAAACACAGTAAACTGTTTTACTGTAGCCACATTGCTAGTAACTTTCATTTTTACTATGGACATTTGTAAATGTTCATAGGAATATTTATTATAAAAAGCAAAGCACAATATTCTGTAACCCCAATTCAAATTATTTTCCCATGGATATATATTTCAGTGATAAACTAAAGTAATTATTGTTATTTATTATACTTACTCTACCTAAGCCTTTTGCCACAAGTTTCCCTGCAATAGCTTTTTGATATTATTTGATTTTATCAGCATTTACTTGCTCCCCTCTTTGGATATCAAACGTTACTTCTTTTCCCCAAATTAAGTAATTGTAAACTAATTTTGAGTTACACACTTGATAAATGTTAATAGTGAAATATCCTTACCGTGAATACATAGATAGGAAAAGTCATCAAAAAACCAAGATACAACACAGAGAATCTATGTAGAACTTGCAAGGTGTAGAGTCCCACCGACCCAACGCTCAAAACAACCTGAGTAGTTTCTGTGCCATCAGAGATACGAGAAGCATGAACAGAAAAAAATGGCTACAGTACAGGCTCCTGAGCAGAAACCGAGGGGTACATTAGAAATTGACAAATTATAGACTCATGTATGATTCACAAACAGGAATGTTTGAACTTCTGCCTTTCATATTTGAATATATTATTTTTCTAATTGTTCTAGCTAAGGCCTCCTTTCTTATATGAGAGAGTAGATATCCTTGTCTTACCCCACATCTTGGAATTATTTTAACTTTTCCCATCCAGTTTGATGTTGATTATGATCTTGTCTATGCACATTTCATTATCTTCAGCGCTGTCTTTTGTTGCATAATTAGTTGAGTGGTTCTCTTTTTTTTGTGGCAATGGAGGAATATTTAATTTATCAAATAATTTTTATGTCTCTTGAGATGATCACGCAACTTTTAATGTTTTTTAAGATATGTTTCATTTAGATTTGTCATTATAAAACTGAACATTCACAAAATCTGGCTGAACATTCCTGGTCTTCATGCATACAGGATTGCCAGCTGGAGATGATTGACAGTATTCTTGGATTAAGGAGGTATTTATCCATACTACGCTATTTATTCTGGTTTTCAAACAATGTTTTACTTTGTCATTAAATATACAAGATGATCAGTATATTTATATATCATATACTTGCATTATAGTTGTTATATTAAATAAATATTTGTTTCTTCCCAAAACATTTATAGGACAAAGTTTAGAAATTCACGAATACAATAACTTGATTTTACTAAAGAAACATTCTTTAAACTTTACCATTGTTTCAGGTTTGATTTTTCTCTGTTCTAGTTTTTCCGTTTTCGAACTTACTCAAGTAGTAAATGGTTGTATGTATATTAAGAATTAATTTCAAGAAAAGAGAGATGGCTCATTAGGTAAAAATGCTTGCTTCCCAGTTTGAGGGTCTCAGTTCAGTCCTACAGTCCCCATGATAGATGGTGAAAACTCCCATCAATGAGGGGTCTTCTGACCTCCATATATTTCATGTGGAATGTGTATACACATATGCATACCTTATATACATAAAACATACAAAAGGGAATGGAGTAATTCTTAAAGTAACTTTAGTTGTGCAATATGTAGTATCTCCTATAATTTGATTTATTTTTCTTTCTTCTTCTTTCCCCCATGGTAGGTGGTAGTTAAAGACAGAAACTACAATGTTATAACACTGGGTCAAGCAAGGATATATAAGATATACCAGACACATGTGTATACAACATACTTCCCTCAGTAGGTGGGGCATTCTGCCAGGTGTCTTCTAGGGATGCTATGAGAACAGCATGTACAAGAACAGATGTGCAGCTGTTATTAGCTCTAATAATCAATTAGGTGCTGTCTGGTAAGTAGAGTTGGGTAACATGTATTTAACATGTATTTCATAGTCAACAAACTACCACATAAATATAACACACTTTTGGATAGAGGTATATTAAAATTCACATGACGTACACATACGTTGTTATTATATTTTTAAAGTGATTGGGCTTTAAACAAAAGGGGCCTGCTTTAGAACTCTTATGTTTTAAAAGTTTTGCTAGGTTTTAACATTCCCTTAGATTAGCTCTTTCTTTGTGGTCCCTGTGTCCAGTCCGGTGGTTGGACTTAAATTTACCAGTGTACGTTGACAAGCTAAGCATTAAAATTTTGTCTCTAGTGCATCAATTTTCTTGTTGAACTCAATTATATTTAACAGTCTTTAAAATTGTAGTCTGACAAGTCTAGGAATTGCCTAAAACTTCCCATTATTTCCAAATATAAATAAATTGGGTTGCTGGAGAAATGGCTCAGCAGTTAACAGCACTGTGCTCCTCTTCCAGAGGTTCTGAGTTCAATCCCCAGCAAGTGCATGGTGGCTAACAACCATCTGTAATGGGAATCTGATGCCCTCTTCTGGTGTGTCTGAAGACAGCTACAGTGTACTTATAAAATGAATAAATCAATCTTTAAACAAAAATAAATAAATAAATTGGGTAGATGTCATATATGTCTTATTTCTATTACTACTTTGTCATCTGTACTTGAATCTACTCCCATACCATCACTTAATATTTAAGCCCATTTCAGATATTATATCATGTAATCTGTAAGGTTTTGGTCAAGTAAATATAAGTGTAGGGCCCTTAGTTTGCCTCACAATGATCACTATATCTTAAAGCACCATGGGATAGCTTGTGGAACCTCTGTATGTCTACTTGGCACTTATCTGTAAGCCTCCTTTTTATTCATCTAAGGCTTTGCATGATGATTTTATTTTCTGACCACAGGATGACATTTGGCCTGTTTATAATACAGAACAGAAGTGTTGCCCTGTCTTACTACCTCACTTGCCTACTGGTATCCTATAACCATGTTGTATTTAAGCTGGAACCTTAGAACCCTCTTTTAGAATCTATGTTAAAGGAAGAAAAATAATAACACTCTCTGAAGAAATTTCATAATTATATTTTTTCTAATGATAAAAAGTATCAATTATTTGTTGGCATTTGTAACCATCTTAACCTTTGAATAGGACATTTTAGTTTATAGTACAGATCAGAATTCTCCCATGTCTACTGTTTGAAATGTATTTGAACACTTTTAAAATAAACTTGTATGTACAATTCCTTCCTTATTTCTTTGTATCTCCAATAAGTTATTATTATCATTATTGTTTAAACTGGGTTGGCTTTCATATGATATTTTACTGATTCCATGTCATGTCAAAGTTTATTGAAATCTTATCAATGATTGATTAGTATTTGGAATTTGAAACTTGATTGGATTCAGATTTTACTTTTTTATTTTCCTTGAAAATCTACTCAGACTGTATCTCACAGACTGCATTTATCCAGAGATGTGTCATGAAAATGTCTACTCCTTGTTTTCTTGTGCTGTTAGCAGTCATAAATAATACCTTAAATGCATGAGCTACTTAGGGATTGCAAAGATATTGATAATGTGGCATAATAAGATTTACTCTTTTTAACTGGATGAAATATGATAAAATAAACATTCCTTTCAATGTTAGTCCTTAAGTACTTGAAGGTAAATTTGATATATGATCAGCATAAAAGGTTGATTTACTCCTCTGTTTAACCACTTTGCAAAAGCAATAAGTGTTCTGTTCTCTCTATGGCATGGCAGTGGTCAATAGGTTTCATCACGGATGGCTTTTGCCTGTTCTCTAATTGCCCAGGTACATGATCAGGTTTCACTTGCAGACTACCATGGAGTGAGTCATTTTTACATAATTTTAGTATCACTTTATATATATAGTTCACTCAATATTTGGTATGACTAGATGTCCTGGGCTCATTTGGTATATTTCTGTATTAAATCTGAAAAAAATCATCCATTTCCTAGGAACTTAGTTTTGGTCTTCATTTGTTTTTGGTGGTGGCATTACTTGTATGTGGTTCTCTCAATTTATTTTTGTTTTGTTTTTGTTTTTGTTTTTCTGTGATATGATTAATATTTTGCTTTTTTTCCTTGGTGTAAGTACCCTCTTTGTGTTGGAGTTTTTCTTCTAGAATCCTCTGAATGGCTGGATTGGTAGATAGATATTGTTTAGATTTTCTTTTGTCATGGATTTTTTGTTTCCTCCATCTATGATAATTGAGAGTTTTGCATGATATAGTAGCCTGGGCTGGCATTTGTGTTATCTTAGTATCTGCATGACCTCTGTCCAGGATTTTGTGGTTTTTAAGATCTCTTGAGAAGTCTGGTGTAATTCTGATAGATCTGCCTTTATATGATACTTGGGCTTTTTCTTTTACAGTTTTTAATATTTTCTGTTCTGTGCATTTAGTGTTTTGATTATTATGTCATGAGAGGATTTTCTTTTCTGGTCCAATCTATTTAGTGTTCTATAGGCTTCTTGTACATGTATGACCACTTCTTTTTTAGGCTGAGGAAGTTTCCTTCTCTGATTTTGTTGAAGATGTTTTCAGCATTTTTGAGCTAGGAATCTTCACTCTCTTCTATTCCTATTATCCTTAGGTTTGGTCTTTTCATTATGTCCTGGATTTCCTGGATGTTTTGGGTTAGGAATTTTTTTTTTGTTTTAAATTTTATTTGACTGTTGTGTTGACATCTTCTAAGGTATCTTCTATCTAAGATTCTCTCTCTCTCTCTCTCTCTCTCTCTCTCTCTCTCTCTCTCTCTCCCTCCCTCCCTCCCTCCCTCCCTCCCTCCCTCCCTCCCTCCCTCTCTCTCTCTCAATCTCTCTCTCTCTGTCTCGTATTCTGTTGGTGATGCCTCCATCTGTAATTCCTGACCACTATCCTATGTTTACCATTTCAATGGTGCCTCAATTTGTGACTTCTTTATTGTTTCTACTTCTAATGTTGTGCCTTGGATGGCTTTGTTTAATTACCTGTTTGACTGTGTTTTCTTGTGTTTTTTTAAAGGAATTATTTGTTCCTCTTTAAGGGCCTCTACCTGTTTATCTGAGTTTTTCTGTATTGCTTTCAGTAAGTTATTTATATTCTCCTTAAGGAACTCTATTATCTTCCTGAAATAGGATTTTAGGTCAGAATTCTATTTTTCAGGTGTGTTCTGTATCCAGCACTTGCTGTGGTAGGAGAACTTGGTTCTGATGGTGCCAGAGTATATTGGCTTCTGTTGTCTATGGTCTTGTGCTTGCCTCCTGCCATCCGGCTATCTCTGGTTTTAACTGGCCTGGATGTTTCTGTCTGGAACCTGGCTTCCTGCAGGTCTTCTATGAGGCTGGTGGCCCTGGCTGTATCAGATCTCCTGGGAGAGCTTCAGACTGTGGGGTCTGTGTTCCTGGCTGTATCAGATCTCCTGAGGTGCCTTCAAACTGTTGGATCTTCAGAGTAACAGACATGCTGATAGTCTGACCATGCATAAAGCACAGGCAGGATAATGGGCAGAGTTCACAAAGGGTTTGGTGGTGGGGGCAGTGATGGGTCCCAAATATTCTGGGCTCCTTGTGGTTGCCAGGTACTTCAATTATTTGGGATGGTCCCTTACTTGTAGCCCTGGCTGTGGCAGACCTTCTGAGGAACCTTCAGACTGTTGAGTCTTCAGAGAAGCAAACAAATGGGTGGTCTGCCCAGGCTGAAAGCTTTGATCTTCATTTAATGATGGCATTTGAAAGGGAAAGTCTGTCGATTAAGATACAATTTAGATACTGGCTTTAATTCTGATCTTAGCTTCATTTTTTATTTTGTTTTATAGGTTATTGTGTTGTTTGTTTTTTAACTTAACAATGTTAGGTGATTTGGCTTTAAGCAAATGAAAGACTAAATTCTAAAATGCTTATTTTATTTTATTTTATTTTTGTGTCTTCTTGGCCTATATATTTCAACTGTAAAACTCCCAAACAAATGATAGAATCATTAGATATAGGTTACTTTTGATATTTATTTTAATGTATTGCCACTTGACATATTTTAGCATAATATAAGATTATATATTCAAACTCTGTTTTAAAATTAAGGTTCATTTGAACAACTTTTAGTATTACCCTAATCAGTTCTGAGGCTGAGGTAGGTATATTGTTTTCTCAATCTGCTTTTATATTCCTTTAATTGCATTCAAGTAATAAGGTCAGTTTTAGGTTAAGGAACAAGCAAGGCAAAAAAGTCTCCTGATCACTGTCTCTAAGTGTTTATCAGAATGACAAAGTTATCTGAGCCTAAGTTCTTATCCTAGCCCAAAGTTATATTCTTACCCGAATGCTACTTCTTTTTTTTTTTTTTTTTTTTTTTTTTTTAGAAAAGAATAAAAGAATATGGCATTTTATTTTGGCATGGGAGGTAGTGATGCACAGCTTTAGTCCCAGCACTTCGAGACAAAGGCCTGTAAATCTCTGTGAAGTCATGGCCAGCCTGGTCTGCAGGACAGTATAAGGACAGCCAGGGCTACACAAAGAAACTCTGTCTTGACCCTTCCCCTGAATCCTACTTCTTTGTTCTAGCCGTAAATGAGATTTCTGTCTGAGTTCACCTCCTTGTTCTGGTCCATTATCAGATTATATTTCTTCCTGAAGCCTACTTCCATGTCCTGGCCCAATTTCAAATTCCTGCCAAGTGGCCACAAAAGCTTCCACATAAAATATAATATATTTAATATATATCTCATATATTTTCTTTTTTTTCAAACAATTTTACTTTTTTCTTTACAATTTTTATGCTATGCTATGATTTAATGTTTGTGGGTAATATAACTTTCAACTTATTTTTGATAGTCTTCTAATCCAAGGTGCTGTCCATAAATATTTGAATGGCTACCTATTGCATATGGCTTCAATGATTTGATTACATTGTTTAATGTTTATGCTCATAAAAGACCAAGTAAAAAAAAGGAGTATTCTTATTTTCATTTTTGAAAACCTTCTAGGTTTTTGTTGTTGTTGTTTCTACATTGATACGTTTGAATTTGTGCTTTAGGCATACAACATTTATTAATTTATATTTTAAGAAAATAATTATGCATACTATATTTCTGCAACTATGAGAATCCAGAAATGTGTTTTGCTCTATAAATATGCAAATTACATTAGTGAATTTCCTATTACTGATCTCTGTCTGAATGTAGATTTTACAGTTTTAAAATTATCTGTTCGGAGCATCACTTTAGTGTTTGTTGCAGTAAATATTTAAAGGAAGGAGTTATGGTTTTATTGGCCCCCATGGTCTCACTCCACATTGAGTCAAGTGCACAGAATCTGTCACTCAGTCCATAAGCTAGCTATCCTCTCCACGAAAGTCCCTTCCCAGGCAGTTCACTCTGCCTGCCATGTTGCTTCTGCCTGAGCAGATACTACAACCCCAGTGTGTTTCATTTCTCCATTGCCTAAAATAGAAATGGCTCTTAATCCCAGGGTCATGGGTTCCTGTCCCAAATTGAGTGCCAATTTGTTGTAGTAACCTCTTCAACCCAAATAAGCCATTCAAAGAAAACACAACTCATTTAATATGAATACAATCTGCACACATAGATTGGGTAGATTTACCACTACACTACTCTATTCTCCAGGTATGAGACCCATTTTAACTTGCGGTTTCTCCAGGCCATGTGTTTCAACTCCATCATCTTCCACCTTCTCATCCTCCTCCCTAGACCCTCTCTCTCCACTTTCCTTTCCCCTGCACAATCACTGGCTCTTGACTTTATTTCACAAATTAAAATGGAAAGAAGGTTCTGATGAAGTCACCTGAGTACAAGACTAGGCAGTCCTCTTGGGGAAGTGGAATTAGCATAAAAATACAAACAGCTTCAGGATAATCTACAACAAGTATTGACAAATTAAATATATCGTTGGCTGTCATTAAATAAACATATTGGAAAAGAATGTTTGTATTCTCAAATGTGTTCAGTACATGGAGACTCTGGTATTTCATAGTTTCACATAATACCCATATAAAATATTAAAATTTGATTTACCTTTGTTAGAAATAATATTGATACTTTATTCTCCCTGTGGATATTGATGTGTTTAAGGTATCTTTTACCTGTATTCTTCATGAGTTTTAAAAGTACTCAGCTTAAGTAGGTTTCTGTGTATATGCTCTAAGGTGTACAAAGCATCAGCATTAGAAAACTCTCCTCTGGTTGGCTGGTTTGTTTCTCATTATTTTTATTCCAGGTGTTTGAGCTTTTCTGTTATGTGTGGAGTAGTTTAGCTGTTCAGTTTTTGGGTGCTGGTGGATTTTCAAGCCAGCATTAAAATTTGTTAATTTTATTGATATTCTATTTTCTGCTTCTAGTCCGCTGTGTTTTTCATTATGTTTTAGATTTATGTGTTGTCCACTGGCCTCAATTCTTTGTTTGTTTTTAATTGATATTGAGATAAGTATGTAAGGGCAATACTTTTCACTAATAACTAAATTGGCTTTGTTTATAGAGTAGATACTGAATTTTTTTCATTCTTTATTTTGTGTTTCCCTTGAACCAAAGTTTATAATATGTTATAATTTCCAAGTTAAGAATAGATATTTAGGATTTTGAAATTGTTGTGCCTTCTGGCTTTGTTTCTCTATTTTTAACAATTATTATTTTTATGTTTGTATCTGAATTTATTATGTGTTTGAGATATCTGTGAATATTATTCATTTTTGTAAATGTATACTTGAAAATAAGATATGCTCTCTAGTCTGAGGATTTAGAGTTGGGGAATATCTGTAAGATCCTTTCTGAGTTTATTTTTAATTTAATATTTCATTGGATGTTCTCTGTATTTATAACTACCCACTCCATCCTCTTCCCAATCACCTTCTCCACCTTTGTGCCTTGGCATTCTCTGACACTACGAAAATATGCATTCACTGGATGCAAAGGCTTCTCTCCTACCATTGATGAAAGATAATGCTATCCTCTGCTATATATTCAATTGAAGTCATGGGTTTCTTTATGTGTTCTCAGTGGTTGGTGTTTTAGTCCCTGGGAGTTCTGGAGGATTTGGTTGATTGATAATGTTGTTCTTCCTATGAGGTTGAAAACCATTCCAGCTTCTTCAGTCCTTTCTCTAGTTCTTTCATTGGGGGTCCCCCTGTTTAGTCCGATGGTTCACTGTAAGCATCCTCAGTTGTATCTGTATGAGTGTGGTAGAGGCTCTGAGAAAGCATACATATCTTGTTCCTGCCAGTCAGTACTTCTTGGCATCAGCAATAGTGCTTGGGTTTGGTGGCTGCATATGGGGTGTATCCCCAAGTGAGGCAGTCTCCAAATGATCTTTCTTTCAATATCTGCTCCTCTATTTGTCCTTGTATTTCCTCTCATGAATGTTTTGTTCTTCCTTTTAAGAAAGACTGAGGCATCTACACTCTGGCCTTCATTTTGAGCCTCATAATATCTGTGAATTATTTTTGGGTACTCAGAGATTTCTGGGACTAGCATCCACTTATCAGTGAGTGTATAACATGTGTGTTCTTTTTTTTATTATGTTACCTTATTCAGGATGATAGCTTCTAGTTCCATGCATTTGCCTAGGAATTTCGTCTACTGAAGGACAGCTGGACTTTTTCCAGCTTCTGGCTATTATAAATAGAGCTGCTATGAACATTGTGATGCATGTACCCTTATTGTATGTTGGAGCATCTCTGGGGTATATGACCAGAAGTGGAATACCTGGGTCTTCAGGTAGGACTATGTCCAATTTTCTGAGGAACCACCAGATTGATTTTCAGAGTGGTTGTACCAGTTTACAACCCCACCAAAAGTAGAGGAGTGTTCCTCTTTCTCCACATCTTTGCCAGGATCTGCTTTTATCTGAGTTTTTTTATCTTAGCCATTCTGACTGAGTTCAGTTCCTCTGAGTTATCAGTGCAAAATTCAACACTATTACAATCAATACAAATACAAATAAAAGAGTAATTTAAAATAAGAAAATTGAAAAGGATGTGATAAAACATATGAAAAACAGAAAGTAAAGAAAACAAGTGTCATAATTGTATTTTATAAAGAGACCAGTCAGTAAAGGACTTGTCTTGCTTCTTTTTGGCCTTACACAGAGCTGAGTTGAAGCCCTAGAAACCGAATAACAATGCCAGTTATTTTATTGCTGGAGACCTAGAGACAGAGAGTCTCTAGAACTCACTGGTCAGTCAGTCTTGTTTAATTACAAGCCAAATAAGAGACTATCTAAAAGGAAGCTGGTAGTGTGCTTGAGGATGACACCTGAGAAGTTCTTCTGACTTTCAAACACACACACACACACACACACACACACACACACAGAGAGAGAGAGAGAGAGAGAGAGAGAGAGAGACAGAGAGACAGAGAGACAGAGAGACAGAGAGACAGAGAGACAGAGAGGCAAAGATAGAGAGACAGAGACAGGGAGAGAGACAGAGGGAGAAAGAGAAAGAGAGAACATAAATGGTGGCATTAATTTTATTGATAGCACAATTCTCACAGCAGTTGATAGCAGTGTTGCTAATATTTATGCAACCAATATAACAACAGCAACCTCTACAAGATTTTCCCGAGGTATCAGGAGAAACAAACAAATTATTAATAGAGTAAGACTTTAACATATATTACTCTGTGTGATGATGAGGATGAGGTAGTTAAGTATATTCAGCAAGGCCACCATGTTCATAACATTCTTATTTATAATAGCCAGAAGATGGAAAGAACTCAGATGTCCTTCAACAGAAGAATGGATACAAAAATTGTGGGCATTTACACAATGGAGTACTACTCAGCTATTAGAAACAATGGCTTTATGAAATTCCTAAGAAAATGGATGCATCTAGAGAATATCATCCTGAGTGAGATAACCTAGTCACAAAAGAACAGACATAATATGCAGTCACTGATAATTGCATACTAACCCCAAAAAGCTCTGAATACCCCAGAAACAACTCACAGGCCATATGAAGCTCAAGATAAACAAAGGCCAAAATGTGAAAGCCTATGTCTTTCTTAGGAAAAAAAAATGAATAGCACGTTCTCAGAGTGTGGTACACCTGGACCTTATATCATTAATAATCTAAGAGCTAATAATCTAGCTTTGAGGCAATTTTTGGTATTCAAAAATCATTGTGCTTAACCTATACATACCAAGAATATGGATGTTTTCCATGTTATATTCTGTCCTACATGTACTTTATGCTTATGGTAACTAGTGGGATTTCAATGCATGCTATCAAACCTCTAAAAGAATTAAGTACTGACAAAATATATTCATGTAGTGTTATGCAAAAATGCCTTTAAAAATCTGTACATGTATTTCTCTTTTCTAAAAAATAAATTTGTAAGAAAAAACAATAAATAAATAAATAAATGCTCTGATTTCTATGAACAACTCTTTGGCTTAGAATCTGGCATCCATTTGATTTTGGTTGGTATTGTGAGACAATAAAACATCATTAAATAGTTCACAGTGTCTTAAAATTAGGAACGTTTTCTTCCTTAGACACTTGAGTGCTAAGATTACAAATTTGTGATAATACACAGCTATGTTAATATTTAAACATGACACATAAATGAACACACACACATGCACACACACACACACACACACACACACACACACACTCACCCTTAAACGAGAAAGAAATAATATTGCATACACACACACACACACACACACACACACACACACATCTTATATAATGTTCATTATATGATCTATTTTATACAATATCCTCTTATCTATTAAGTGTTCTTGTTATTTTTTTCTTAGGAAAGACATAATTAAAAAAGGATATTTATACAATATACATGCAGGTCTTCCTTCTGTCTCATGGGTGTTTTGCTTACTGTCTTTCTCTGCTACCTGCACCACTGACTTTAGCTTGCAACTCTCTCTATCTCTTCTGTCAGAACTAAACCTCATAAACACTCTCTTTTTAGTAGTTTTATTTGTGAATCAGCAGCAAGCATGTTTGATTTCCTCTTGCCACACTGTAGATGGTTGCGCTGCATTGCCATGTCAGCATTTTCCTGTCATGTCAAACTCTGACTGACAACTGTGCATCTCAGTCCTTTGCCTTCTCTATATTAATATGTGACATGAGTGCTTATGTCACTTTCTCCCCAATCATTTTAATTTGAAGCTCACTCCTTATGACATGATCATGTGGACGTAGCCTCTGAGTGGTTTGACGCTATTAATAGTTACTGTACAGCCTGGTTATTTGAGTCTTGACTTAACTGGTGGTAAAGCTTTATTTTCCTCGTTGCCACTTAATTACATGTTTAATTTACTGTGTCACTGTTTTCTGACATAAAGTCAAATGCCTAATGACACTGAATTTCTTTCTGGTCAGTGAATATTTTTTTCATGAAAAAAGTCATATATATATTTTTTTTTCTTGAAAAAATCATATATATATTTCTTTTCAAGAAAAGCCCAATATATACATATATACACACTTTGGGTATGCTTTACTACAAAGTAAGTCTGTGTAGTAGTTTTAAATTGATGCATCTCGTGGTTTACTCTAAACATATATATATATATATATATATATATATATATATATATATATATATATATATATATGATTTTCTTCTTAGTGTACACTAAAGTTATCAACTGTAGCCCCATCATCTGGGATAGTTACTATAGGGAATGCTCATCTATGAGACTATCATAGTTAGAGTTTCTATTGCTCTGGAAGAGAAACAATGACCAAGTCAACTCTTATAAAAAATATTTAATTGGGGCTGGCATACAGTTCCAGAGGTTAATTCCATTTTCATCAAGACAGAAAAAATGGCAGCATCCTGGTACACATAGTGCTGGAGAAGGAGCTGAAAATTCAGCATCTTGATCCAATTGCAGCAAAGGGATAACTGGATCCTTAGCCAACTTAGAGATTAGTCTCAAAGCCCATCCACAATGTGTCACACTTCCTTCAACAAGCCCACACCTTAAAATAGTGCAACTTCTTGGACCAAGCATATTCAAACTACTACAAAAACTTTCACTTGAGACTAGTTAACCCATATTCTCTATGTCAGACATGATAGATTCCTGAGGTTCTGGTGTGTTCCAGGAGTTGCCACATCATTAGACAGTCCACCTGACCCTGATTTTCTGTGTGTATGTGTGTGGGGGGTCTGTTCTTTCTTCATTTGCTTGTTGCCTTAGTAGGGTTTCCAGGACTGAGCTGTGCTGGATGTAGCATGTTACATTACAGTGATGGATATTTTTTTGGTTTTTGTTTTTTGATTTGTTTTTGTGCTAGCTTTTTGTTGTAATCTATATATGTCTTGCTTGTGGTAGTAGTCTGGTTTTATATTCTTTTAAGATATATTTTCTTATTCATTGTACATTTGTGTTTCTTTGTTCTTCTATATTAATTTTCAATGAAAATTGCTGTTTATTCTCAGTTTTTATCAAGTTATTTCAAATGCTTCTACTTCTGATTTGTGTAGGGTTATTCATCATTCTGTCACTTTGTGAGACATTTTCTTGCTTTGAGTTTAGTTTTCATTTCGAGCATAGTCTTCTGTACTGGGCTTTTACTCCCAGATATAATTTCATGTCTTATCATTCTTTTTATTCATAATGACTTTCTTTTCAAGTTCTCCCTTTTGGTGAAAAATTAGTTTCACTGAGCTTTCAGAAGAAAACGGGAGCACAGAGATAATGTTGCGCCCATGTGGCTCTTACTTAGAATTCTAGAAGTGGATTGCATTATAACTCTATTAAATCTTCTGTACCCATTTTGCTTATTCACTTTTAACTGTACTTTTTCTTTTCTGTGTTCCTGTTGTGCCTGTTCTTGGAAACGGGGATTTTTTATTCAATTCTTTGCAGTTTTTTCTCAGTAAATTCTGTACTGAGAAAGAATTTCAAATCATTATTTATGAACATCCAGCTCTTTTAAGGTATGCATCTTCACTTCCAGCAAAGTGTTTTTAAAGAAGAAATTATGAAATTTGGTATAGAAGTAGACAGTTCTTTATATGTAAAGTAAGACAATTTTGTGTGATATCCTTCATTAATCAAGTACAAGTCACAATGTAGATGTTTATATTGTTCCATGCCAATTAAACTTTTTGATGCAATGGCACATTTCCAGACCTATCAAATAAGTCATCAGTGAGCACAAGATGACATCACCAGAGAATACCAGAAATGAAACTGGGTGCCAGGGCAGGGCAGGGTGAGAAAGTTCAATTCAAACACTTGAGTATGTCTGCTATCTCATCTCTAAATTCATCAACCTTACCTGTTTAAAGAGCCAGCAATGACTTTAATTTCATGCAGCTAACCATGTCATTGTATTACATCCAAAACTTCAAGTAGGCTCAAAGAAGCTATATAACTTTAACATCATAAAAAGATATCAAGCACCAAAAAGATACCATTTAAATAAGAATTGGAATTGGATAGTTAATAGTTAATGTAGTATCTGGTAAGAAAGAATTGAAATATTTTCACTGTTGCCAACTCTAGATCCATTGAGCACCTGCTTTATCTTGGTGTCCTATACAGCTGTTGGGATAAAATATCATGACAAAGCTACATAAGAAAGAGTTTAGTTAGGCTTATGCTTTCAGGGGCATATAGCCTGCCTGCCCTGGTGATGAAGATGCAGCAACAGGTTCAGACTGCATGGTATCATGAGCAGGAACTTGGCTGTCAACATTGTATCTGTTCCCAGGAAATAGGTAAAGAATGGAAAATGGTACTGATACAAAATCTCAAAGCCTGCACCAAGTGATTGATTTTCTCTGGCAAAGATGCACCCACAAAAGGTTGTGCATTCTTACCAAACACTACCATCACCTGGGAACAAAGTATTCTTGGTTCTTTGAGTTCCTAGGGACATGTTATCTTAAAACTGGAATGTATCGTAAGTACAGTTTTGTATAAAAAATCATAATATAAATGAACAGTTATTGCTACACAATATTTGATAGACATTTCATTAAAATGTAATTTACATACACTAAAATAAAAACATTTAAAATACAAGTTTTATTTTCAGTTTTTCAAATAATACAAAGACGCACCATAAACCCATACTGATTAGAAGTTAGCTTTCCTCCTAGACTGATTGATCTTGTAATTTACTTTTGCTCTCTATGGATTTGACTTAAAGAATAACTTGATATAATGAAAATATACAGCACAAAGTCTCTGTGTAAGCCTAAAGTAGTTAATTTGCCCAGTATGTTTCCAATGAAAAAAGATGCCTCTGTAGAATTATATCATTCTGTAATACAATTCTAGAAAATGTAAAATGAAGGCTCAGACTACCCCCAGAAACAACTCACAGACTGTGTGAAGTTCATGAAAAAACAAAACAAAACAAAACAAACAAACAAACAAAAGTCATGCTCAATCTTTACACACCAAGAAAACGTTGACTAATTCCGGGTTACATCCTGTTTTACATGTACTTTTTGCTCATTGTAACTAGTAAGACCTTAATGCACAGTATCAAACCTTAAAAAAAAAGGAAAAAAAAAGCCAAGCACTGACACAATTGTATTTGTATACATTTATGCAAAAATGTTTAAATTTTTTTCTTTTATCTTTGTTTTTAAAATAAAATTAAAAAAATCAGAATTAGATATTATAATTAGTTAACCCTTTTTCTAGTATATATATATATATATAATATATATATATATATATTAATTTTGAGAAATTAATACAAGTACAATGTTTACATCATTTCCACCCTTTTCTAACCACCTACATTTTCTCTTGTGATTCCTCAAACACTTCTCAAATTCATGGCCTTCTACCGTTATTGCTACATATATTTATGTCTGTGTATAAAATATATTTAGCTGACGCTACTGCATATTGTACTTCTTTAAATTTCTATAAAAAATTAAAGGATTGTTAAAAAGCCACAAATACTGTACAAATAAAAGTTAAGAACAAGAAATTAACCCAGTAAAAGTTTTGATTTGAGGAGTTATTTTATTTTATTTTTTTAACTTTTCAGAGAGTGGCCTTGAGTAAATGTAACTAACTTGTTCATATCTTGCAGTTAATGCAACTGAGCTTCTTCCCTACTGTGTTATCTTCAAATAGACCTAGCTAAGAGACGAAGCAAGGTTCTTCTTAAACTGTGCTTTATAGAATATGCTTCAAGCTGTAATTATATGATGGGACAAACAAGAAATTTGAACCATTAGCAGTGATTTGTTCTTAAAATCCTGGTCAGATTTATACTTCCAAGTTAACTTGATCCCCCAAATTATTGCATACGTTATCCATATTCACTCTTGATATCATAATCATTAAATTGTAATTAAAATCAAAAACTTTTGCAATACTAACAAAACCTTTATTTCAAAACTCACCTTTGATTCCTCCTAATGCATTCTGAATTTTCAAATACAAACACTAGTTACTGTCCCCAAACACAGGGCAATGTTTTATGTCTTCTCTCCTTTTCCCCAGCTGCCTTTCCTTCCTCGCTTTTTCTTTCTTCCACCATAACCTCACTCTTAAGTAAACGCTGCCCGTGAAATCACTATGTATCCCAAGATGACTTTGAACTCTTGGAGAACTTTCTGCCTTAATATCTAGAGTGCTGAATTCAAGATGTGCATCAACATATCTGTCTCTAGTTATTTTTTTCTTGTTTATTTTCTCCCTCTGTTTTTTTTCTTATTTTCTCCTTTCCTCAGCTCCTTATTACCTTCCTTCATTTTTTAATGATTTGCCTTCCTCCTTACATGACTTCCTAAATAGGTGTGCACAGATACAATAGACTTATGAATAAATGCACTGAAGATGTGTGCAGAGTCTAGTCTGCTGGGACTTGATCAAGTCACCGTAATAAAGGTAATGAGGTCAATAAACCTACCTGGTATCTGCCAAAGTTTATCTGTGAAGTGCATGCATGATTTGATATTGTGAAGAACAGGATATATGGTAGAGATCTAGGACCCATTTGTATTAGGGTTCTTTAGAGTCACAAAACTTATGGGTGATCTCTATATAGTAAAGAAATTGGTTATGATAATTTACAGTCTGTAATCCAACTCACCAACAATGGTAAGCAGCAACTGCAAATGGAAGTCCAAGGATCTAGTAGTTGCTTAGTCTTACAAGGTAAGCAGGTGAAGAAGAGAGGATTTTCCATCTTTAAATGACTTTATGTAGATGTCCAGAAAAAAAAAAATGTGGCCCAGATCAAATTGTGTACTACCAAGCCAGGTTCAGGGACTTGCTTTGTCCTAGATGACCTTGAACTCGGAGACCTCTTGCTATAGTCTCCCAGAATTCATAGGCACTATGCCTCAACATGTCCTTGCCAAGATCCAGGTCAGAAACTTGCATCTCCCAGGATCAAATTCTGGATCACAGGTGAGCCTTACAATTCTGCACTATAGTTTATTCCAGATATAGTCAAGTTGAAAACCAGGAATATTCATTACACCATTCATCTAACATCAGTGATCACCTCGCTCTCACAATCCCAATTATTGTCCACCCTTAGTATAGTGTGTGCTTCTTAGAACTATATTGCTACTTATTAAATAGAATAGCAACATATTTGTTTTTTTTTTTAACCTACTGAATACAAAATAGTACCCACCATGTTTATCACAAATTACAAGAATTCTACATTTTTATAGTCTTATTGATATTCCACTGTATATGTATACTAATTTTCCACTTTCTATTCCTGTAACCTTTGTCATGGGCTGTTTCACCAGTTACAGTCTCTAGCAAACAATGGCTCATCTTTCTGACGCAATGTTTTTAATTCATTTGGACATATATCCAGTAGTAGATTTGGTAAATAATGAACTTGGCCTGTGTTAACATGCACACAACATTTTGTTATGACTAAATTGTTAGCAGTTTAAATTGTTACCAATGATCTTCAAAGACAATTCTAAGTCCACACTAATGCCTCTATTTTTTCTATATTTGCTTGTGTTTTATTAAACCCACACTGAAAGGTTTCAATGGTAATTCTTCAAAGACTTGGTATATACTCCCTGAAAATTATAGTATTGTCATTTCCCAAAAGTATATTGTTTAACATTATTGTTTGTTTTAATTGATTTGGTTTCTTGCATTTTTATTGGATAGCTTATGTATATACATTTTATTTGTTTTTACTATTTTAATTGAAAAACTGTATTTCAAAAAACAAAGATAAATACACAGATGTAAGCATTTTTGTATAAAAGTATACAAATACATTTTTGTCAGTGCTTGTTTTTTTTTTTTAAAGGTTTGATAGTGTGCATTAAGATCTTACTAGTTACAATGAGCATAAAGTACATATAAAACAGGATGTAAACTGGAATTAGTAAAGGTTTATTGGTGTGTAAGGATTAAGCATAATGTTTTTTTCTTTTCTTTTTGTTTTGTTCTTTTTTTGAACTTCATATAGTCTGTGGCTTGTTTCTGGGGTGTTCAAATCTTTCTGGGATTAGTATCTGTTCTTTTGTGACTGGGTTATCTCACTCAGGATGATATTCTCTAGATATATCCATTTTCTTAAGAATTTCATAAAGTCATTGTTTCTGATAGCTGAGTAGTACTCCATTGTGTAAATGTACAATTTTTGTATCCATTCATCTACTGAAGGACATCTGGCATCATTCCAGCCTCTGGCTATTATAAATAGGGCTGCTATAAACATTGTGGTGCGTGTGTCTTTGTTGTATGTTGGAGTTTCTCTGTGGTATATGCCCAGGAGTGGAATAACTGAGTCTTCAGGTAGTATTATGTCCAATTTTCTGAGGAATCACCAGACTAATTTCCAGAGTGGTTGTACCAGTTTACAACACCACCAAAAGTGGAGAAGTGTTCTTCTTTCTCCATATCCTTGCCAGCCTCTGCTGTCATCTGAATTTTTGATCTTGGCAAATCTGACTGGTGTGAGGTAGAATCTCAGGGTTGTTTTGAATTGCATTTCCCTCATGGCTAATGATGTCCAGAACTTCCTTAAATGCTTTATAGCCACTCTATATTTCTCAATTGAGATCTTTTTGTTTAGCTCTGTACCCCATTTTTTAATAGGGTTGTTTGATTCTCTGGTGTCTAGCTTGTTGAGTTCTTTGTATACCTTGGATATTAGGCCTTTATCTGATGTGGAATTGGTAAAGATCTTTTCCCACTCTCTTGGCTGCCATTTTGTTTTCTTGACAGTGTCTTTAGCCTTACAGAAACTTTGCAATCGCATTAAGTCCCATTTGTCAATCTTTGACTTTAGAGCAGGACCCATTGGTGTTCTGTTCAGGAAATTTTCTCCTGGGCCTATGTGTTCTAAGGTTTGCCCTACTTTCTCTTCTAATAGTTTCTGTGTACCTGGTTTAATGCGGAGATCTTTGATCCACTTACACTTGAACTTTGTACAAGGAGATAAGAAAGGGTCTATTTTCAATCTTCTGCATGCTGAGTGCCAGTGCGACCAACACTATTTGTAGAAGAGGCTATCCTTTTTCAATTGAATATTTACAGCTGCTTTGTCAAAATTCAAGTGACCGTATATGTGAGGGCTCATTTATGGATCTTCTATTCTATTCCATTGATCCATGTGCCTATCTCTGTACCAGTACCACGTAGTTTTTAGCATAATTGCCTTGTAATATAGCTTGAGGTCAGAGATAGTGATTCCTGCAGATGTTTTCTTTTTGTTGAGGTTGGATTTCACTATTCTAGGTCTTTTTTTATTCCAGATGAAATTACACATTGCTCTTTTCAACTCTATAAATAATTGGGTTGGAATTTTGATGGGAATTACATTGAATCTGTAGATTGCTTTGGTAAGATGGCCATTTTTACAGTGTTGATTCTTCCACCATATGAGCATGGAATACCTTTCCACTTTCTGAAATCTTTCTCGATTTCCTTCTAGAGGTTTGAAGTTCTTGTCATACAGGTCCTTTACTTGCTAAGAGTCACACCAATATATTTCATATTTTTTGACTATTGTGAAGGGTATCATTTTCCTAATTTTTTCTCTGTATATTTGTCCTATGAGTATAGGAAGGCTACTGATTTGTTCGAGTTAATTTTATATCCAGCCACTTTGCTGAACTTGTTTATCAGCTGTAGGAGTTCTCTGATGGAATTTATGGAGTCACTTAAGTACACTGTCATGTCAATGCAAACAGTGATGTTTTTGCTTCTTCCTATCCAAATTGTATCCCTTTGATTTTCTAATTGGTTTAGCCAGGACTTCCAGTGATATGTTGAATAGGTAGGAGGAGACGGGCAGCCTTGTCATGTGGGATTTTAGTGGGATTGCTTCAAGTTTCCCACCTTTAAGTTTGATATTGGCTGTTGGTTTGCTCTATATTGCTTTTATTATGTTTAGGATTCTTTTTCTTTTCAAGACTTTTAACATGAAGGGGTGTTGAATTTACTCAAATGCTTTCTCAGCATTTAGTGAGATGACCATGTTGTTTTATATTTGAGTTTGTTTATATGGTTGATTACATTGTTGGATTTCTGTATATTAAACCATCCCTGCACCCCAGGGATGAAGTCTACATGATCATGGTGAATGATCTTTTTGATATGTTCTTGGATTCAGTTTGCAAGGATTTGTTGAATATTTTTGCATCAATGTTCATAAGTGAGAATGGCCTGAAGTTCTCTTTCCTTGTAGGGTCTTTGTGCAGTTTAGGAATGAGGGTTATTGTAGCCTCAAAAAAAAAATGAGTTAGGTAGTGTTCAATTTCATTATATTTTGTGTAATAGTTTGGAGAGTATTGTTATTAGGTTGTCAATAAATGTCTGATAAAATTCTGAACTGAACCCATCTGGACCTGGGCTGTTTTGGTTTGGAGACTTTTGATGACTGCCTCTATTTCTTTAGGTGTTGTGGGATTATTTAGATGGTTTACCTGGTCCTGGTTTAACTTTATTCTCTGTTATCTGTCTATAAATTCATCCATTTCTTTGAGATTTTCCAGCTTTGTTGAGTATAGGCTTTTATAGTAGGAACTGATGATTTCTTGAATTTCCTCAGTTTCAGTTACTATGTCTCCACTTTCATTTCTGATTTTGTTAATTTGCATACTCTCTCTTTTCCCTCTAGTTAGTCTGGCTAAAGGATTATCAATCTTGTTAATTTTCTCAAAGAACCAGCTCTTGGTTTTGTTGATTCTTTGGTTGGTTATTTTTGTTTCTATTACGTCTATTTCTGCTCTAAGTTTGATTATTTCTTGCTGTCTAGTCCTCTTGGGTGTTTCTGTGTCCTTTTGTTCTAGAGCTTTGAACTGTGCTATCAAGTTGCTAGTGTATGCTCTCCAGTTTCTTTTTGGAAGCACTCAGAGCTACAAATTTTCTTCTCAGTACTGCTTTTATTGCATCCCATAGGTTTGGGTATGTTGTGATATTGTTTTCATTGAATTATAGCAAATCCTTAATTTCTTTCTTTATTTCTTCTTTGACCCTGCTATCTTTGAATAGAGCATTGTTTAGTTTCCATGTGTATACGGGCTTTTTGTTTTCTTTGTTGTTATTAATGACTAGCCTTAGACCAAGGTGATCTGAAAGGATACATGGGAGTATTTCAATTTTCTTATATCTATTGAGGTTCTTTTTTTTTTCTTTTTACCAATTATGGGGTCAATTTTCAAGAAGGTGCTGTGAGTTGCTGAGAAGAAGCTGTATTCTTTTGTTTTAGGATGATACTTTACATAGATATCTATTAATTCCAGTTGTTTCAAAACCACTGGTAGTTTTACTGTATCCTTGTTCAGTTTCTGTTTCTCTGATCTGTCCATTGGTGAGAGTGGGGTGTCGAAGTCTCCCACTATTATTGTGTGAGGTGTGATGTATTTTTTGAGCTTCAGTAGGGTTTATTCTATGAATATGGCTGCTTTTGTATTTGGAGAATATATGTTAAGGATTGAGATTTCTTCCTGACAAATTTCCCCTGTAATGAGTAAAAAGTGTCCTTCCTTTTCTTTTTTGATAACTTTTGGTTTTAAATCTACATTATTTGATATTAGAATGGCCACTCCAGCTTACTTCTTGGAGCGGTTTACTTGAAAGTTTTCTTCCCAAACTTTTATTCTGAGATTGTTTCTGTCTTTGTCTCTGAGATGAGTTTCCTGTATGCAGCAAAATGCTGGGTTTTGTTTATGTATCCAGTGTGATAGCCTATATCTTTTTATTGGCGAATTGAGTGCATTTATGTTAATAAATATCAAGGAATAGTGATTGCTGTTTCCTGCTATTTTTGCTTTTGGAGGTAGAACTGTGCCTGTGTGCTTTCTTCTTTTGGTTTTCTTGCTTAGAAATTTTCTTGTTTTTACCAGGATGCAGTTCCTCTCCTGGTATGTTATATCTTTTTTTGATTTCCTCTCTCCCATTTCCCCTGAGCCTACTTCCATGAGGGTGCTCTCACTCCCACCCACTCATTCTATTTGGCCACCATTTTTAAGAAATAGGAAAGAACAATTATATAATTCGTACTAAATAAAAATTTCTCAAAAAATTTTTGCTGTCTAGAAAGAATAAGGAACCCAAATGTATTATACATTTTCATTTCAAAATATATCATGCAATTTTAGGGATTAAAATAGCAATTTGATTATAGAAAGAATAAAAAATAGTGTATGGCCTTTGGGGAGAACTTTATCATTCAGCATAGTTAATCACATTATAAATATACAAATTGATATGAAAATAAAACATTTAAATTTTTAAGTAAGATTAATGGGGCTTTCCATATTCTATATCTTTGCCAGGATATATTCAGATAGTTTCTTTATCCTAGTCATTTTGTCTGCGGTAAGATGAAAAATCAAAGTAGTTTTTATCTACACATCTATAATTATCAAAAATGCTGACACCTTTTTATATATTTCTTAGCAAGCTTTATTTCTTCATCTGAGGACTCTCTGTCATGCTCTATATTCTATGTTTAAAATTTTATCATTTTTTTATTCTTATTTTCTAAGTACCAGGAATACAAAACCTCCTTTGCAGTTTTTAACCAAGATTGTCCAATCCACTCCTTGAACAATACATACTGCCATTAACATCTGTTGCCTCTCATAATTTGAAGGTAAGACTCTACAGCTGTAGACTTATATAAAAGATTTATAAGAATTTTGCTGGAACTGATCTCAAGCCTCCCCCTGAAGACAAGTTTTTACAGTACCAATGATTCCATGCAATCTATCAAATCATAGAAATATCAATAGTCTTATGCAACCTTAAAGCTTACAAACAAGAAATTCCAAGGCCAAACTATCAATGTGTCTTTAAATGTCAGTGGTTGTACTATTATATAGAGAATAGCATAGTACTGATTGTACTTAAGACCTGCTTAATAGAACTAAATTCATAACATGTACTGTAAACCCAGCTAACAGCCTATGTCAGCAAAGGTTATGGACCATGAAGGGGAAACTACTACTACCATTTTCCTAACTTCATATATTTACTAACTATATTATAAATATTTACCCTTTCAAACACAGATAAGTGTAATTCCCACCTCTCGTCAAAGCATCTTCTTTTGCTTAAGACATAGGCAATCTCAAAAGCAAACAACAGGTACAAATGCAGAGTTTATGACAATAAGGTGCACAGTACACAGTACCACTGGATACACATTCAATGGATTCCCTACATCTAAGGCTCAGCAAAGATTGCCAAAGAAAGAAAAGGAAGACTTTTAACAACAAGAACCTTAAACTATCTGCTGCAAGTTGATGTTTTAAACAAGTAAATCTCAGCATTATGGTTTCCTACACAAGACCCACATAATGGCAATACCAGAGATCTTATTAATGTGGTTAGAGAAATGTTCTCATGCCTCTATGAGGAAGAGCTGAATGGATTCAATCAATTGTTGCTAAGAGAATAACATATACATACACATACACATACATATACATAATTATACATATAAAGAGACATTATATATATGCATATGCATATGCATATGCATACACATACATATATACATATACATATACATATACATAATTATACATATACAGAGATATTATATATATATGCATATGCATATGCATACACATACACATGCACATACACATATATATATACATAGACATATACATATACATATACATAATTATGCATATACAGAGATATTATATATATGCATATGCATACGCATACACATACACATACACATATACATATATGTACATACCAGCACCAAAACAAAAAAAATTCAGAATGATTGGTGTGTTTTATAAATTTGTTTTATAAAATATTATAGCTCACAAACTTTGTTGCATACTAATATATGATGAATACATAATTTTTTTCTTTTTTTTTTCTAAGAACGACTGAGGTTTCCACATTTTGGCCTGCCTTCTCTTTGAGCTTTGTAAGGTCTATGAGTTGTTTCTTGGGTATTCAGAGATTTCTGGGGCTAGTATCCAATTATCAGAGACTGCAAACCATGTGTGTTCTTTTGTGACAGAGTTGCCTCACTCAGTGTGATATTCTCTAGTTCAATCCATTTGACTAGGAATTTTGTTAAGTCATTGTTTCTAACAGCTGAGTAGTACTCCATTGTGTAACCAAAGTTTCTGTATCCATGTATCTATTCCTCTGTTATTTAATCTGGATTCTTTCCAGTTTCTGGCTATTATAAATAAGGCTGTGAGGAACATGGTGGAACATGTATCCTTAATATATGTTGGAGCATCTTTCGGGTATATGACCAGAAGTGGAATACCTGGGTCTTCAGGTAATACTATGTTCAATTTTCTGAGGAACCCCCAGACTGATTTCCAGAGTGGTTATAACAGCTTACAATCTCACCAACAGTGGAGAAGGGTTTTTCTTTCTGCACATCCTTGCAAGCATCTGCTGTCATCTGAGTTTTTGATCTTAGCCATTCTGACTGGTGTGAGGTGGAATCTCAGGGTTGTTTTGATTTACATTTCCCTGATGACTAGGTTGTTGAGCATTTCTTTGGGTGCTTCTCGGCCATTCAGTATTCCTCAGTTGAGAAATTTGTGTTTAGTGCTGTACCCCATTTTTAATAGGATTGTTTTATTTTCTGGAGTCTAACTTCTTGAATTCTTTGTATATATTGGATATTAGACTTCTATCAGATGGGGGAGGTGTTAGTAAAAATTATTTCCCAGTCTGTTGGCTGTTGTTTTGTAGATTGCTTTTGATAAGGTAGCCATTTTTACAATTTGGATCCTAACAAATTTATGAACATGGGAAAACTTTTCATCTTCTGAGATCTTGTTAAATCTTCTTCTTCAGAGATTTGCAGTTCTTTTCATACAGATCTTTCATTTGCTTAGTTAGGGTCACACCAATGTATTTCATATTGTTTGTGACGGTTGTGAAGGGTATCTTTTGCCTAATTTTTTTCTCCACATGCTTGTCATTTGAGTAGATGAAGGCTACTGATTTGTTTGAGTTAATTTTATATCCAGCCACTTTACTGAACTTGTTTATCAGCCGTAGAAGTTTTCTGGTGGAATTTTGGGGTCACTTACATATACTATCATGTCATCTGCAAACAGTGATGTTTTTACTTCTTCCTTTCCAATCAGTATACCTTTGATTTCCTTTTGCTGTCTAATTGCTCCAGCCAGGACTTCCAGTACTATGTTGAATAAGTAGGGGGAGAGTGGGCAACCTTGTCGAGTACCAGATTTTAGTGGGATTGCTTCAAGTTTCCCACTGTTAAGTTTGATGTTGGCTGTTGGTTTGCTGTATATTGCTTTTATTTTATTATATTGTTTAGGGATGGGTCTTGGATTCCTGCTCTTTCCATGACTTTTAACATGTAGGGGTGTTAAATTTTGTAAAATACTTAATCAGCATCTAGTTAAATGATCAAGTGTTTTTTTTCCTTGATTTTATTTATGTGGTTGATTACACTAATGGAATTCTGTATATTGAGTCATCCCTGCATCACAGGGATGAAGGTTATTTGATCATGGGGAAGGATCGTTTTGATGTGTTCTTGAATTCAGTTTGCAAGAAATTTATTGAGTGTTTTTGCATGTTCATAAGGGCAATTGGTCTGAACTTCTCTTTCCTTGTAGGGGCTTTGTGTGGTTTAAATATGAGTGTAATTGTGGCTTTGACGAATAAGTTGGATAGTGTTCTCTCTGTCTCTATTTTTTGGATTAGTTTGGAGAGTTTTGGTACTAGATCTTCTATAATAGTCTGACGAAACTCTGCACTGAACCCAGCTGGTCCTGAGCTTCTTTAGTTTGGGAGGCTGTTTATGGCTGCTTCTAATTCTTTAGGTGTTATGGGAAAGTTTAGAAGGTTCATATGATTCTGATTTAATATTTCTCTTTGGTTTCTGTCTAAAAATTTTTCCATTTCATCCAGATTTTCAAGTTTTGTTCAGTATATGCTTTTGTAGTAGGATCTGATGATTTCTTGAATTTCCTCAGTTTCTATTGTTATGTCTCCCCTTTCATTTCTGAATTTGTTAATTTAGACACTCTCTCTGTGCCCTCTAGTTAGTCTGGCTAAGTGTTGATTTTCCTTAAAAGATCTTGTTGATTTTCTCAAAGAACCAGCTCCTGGTTTTGTTGATTCTTTGTATAGTTCCTTTTGTTTCTACATGGTTGATTTCTGCTCTTAGTTTATTTCCTGCCATTTACTCCTCTTGGGTGTATCTGCTTCTCTTGTTCTAGAGCTTTCATCTATGCTGTCAAGCTGCTAGTGTATGCTCTCTCCAATTTCTCTTATTAATATTTTCATTGCATGTCTTAAGTTTGGTTATGTTGTGCTTTCATTTTCATGAAATTCTAAAAAATTCTTAATTTTTTTCTTTATTTCCTCCTTGACCATGTTTTCATTGAGTAGTGCATTGTTTAGCTTCCATGTAATCGGGCTTATTGTTGTCTTTGTTCTTATTAAAGACAGCCATAGTTCATGGTGGTCCTATAGGATGTGTGGGAGTATTTTAATCTTTTTATATCTTTTGAGGCTTGCTTTGTGACCAGCAATATGGTCAGTTTTGAATAAGGTTCCGTGAGGTGCTGAGACGAAGGTATATTCTTTAGGTTTTGGATGAAATGTTCTGTAGATGTCTGTTAATTCCAATTGTTTCATAAATTCTGCAAGTTTCGCTGTGTCTCTGTTCAGTTTCTGCTTCCATGATCTGTCCATTGATGAGAGTGGGGTGTGGAAGTCTCCTAATATTATTATGTGTAATGCAATATATTCTTTGAACTTTAGTGGGGTTTCTTTCATGAATGTGGGTGCTCTTGTATTTGGAGCATAGATATTCCAGATTGAGAATTCATCTTGATAGATTTTTCCTGTGATGAGTAAAAAGTTTCCTTCTTTATCTTTTTTGATAACGTTTTAATGAAAATCTATTTTGTTTAATATTAGAACGGCTACTTCAGTGTGTTTATTGGGACAATTTCCTTGGAAGTTTTTTTTTTTTTTTCCCTCAGCATTTTGCTCTAAGGTAGTGTCTGTCTTAGTCTCTGAGATGAATTCCCTGTATGCAGCAAAATGCTGGATCCTGTATCCATATCCAGTCTGGTAGTCAATTTCTTTTTATTGGGGAATTGAGTCTATTGATATTAACAGATATTAAGGAATTGTGATTGTTGTTTAGTTTTATTTTTGCTGTTAGAGGTAGAATTATATTTGTGTGTCTTTCTTCTTTTGGTTATCTTGCATGATTATTTTCTTGCTTTTTGTAAGTTGTAGTTTCAATCTTTTTATTGGGTTTTCCATCTATTTTCCTTTGTAGGGCTGGATTTGTAGAGAGATATTGTGTAAATTTGGTTTTGTCCTGGAATATCTTGGTCTCTTCATCTATGTTAATTGAGAGTTTTACTGGATGTAGTAACCTGTCCTGACTTTTGTGTTCTCTTAGGGTCTGTATGATGCCTGTTCACAATCTTCTATCTTTCGTAAACTCTGCTGAGAAGTTGGGTGTGATTATAATTGGTCTGTCTTTATATGTTGCTTGCCCTTTTTCCCTTACTGCTCTTAGTATTCATTCTTTGTCTTGAACACATGGTGCTTTGACTATTATGTGTCAGGAAGAATTTTTTTTTCTGGTCCAATCTATTTGCAGTTCTGAAGACTTCTTGTAGGTTCATGGTCATCTCTTCATTAAGTGTAAGGAAGTTTTCTTCTATTATTTTGTTGAAGATATTTACTGTGCCTTTTAGTTAATATTCTTTGCCATCTTCTGGACCTATTATCTTTAGATTCAGTCTTTTCATTGTGTCCTGCATCTCCTGGACATTTTTTGAGAAACTTTTAGGATTTTACATCTTTTCTGATTGTTTTTTCTTTGTTTTCTATGTTGTCTTCTGCCCCTGAGATCCTCTCTTCCATTTCTTGTAGTCTGTAAGTGATGCTTATATCTATGACTCCTGGTTTCTTAGTTAGGTTTTCTATTTCTAGGGTTGTATCTTTTTGTTATTTCTTTAGTGTCTCTATTTTCATTTTCAATCCCTTCACCTGTTTGGGTGTGTTTTTTTGTAGTTCTTTGAGTAATTTCTCCTGATTCTCCTGTAATTGTTTAAGGGAGTCATTCATGTGCTTCTCAAAGATCTTCTGGAAAAAGGACAGCCTATTCAACAAATGGTGGTGGTCCAACTGGAACTCAGCATGCAAAAGGATGAAAATAGACCCTTTCTTATCTCCTTGTACAAAACTCAAGTGTAGGTGGATCAAAGATCTCCACATTAAACCAAATACACTGAAACTATTAGATAAGAAAGTAGGAAAAACCTTAGAACACATAGGTACAGGAGAAAATTTTCTGAACAAAACACCAATGGGTCAAGCTCTAAGGTCAAAGATTAACAAATGGGACTTAATGAGATTGCAAAGTTTCTGTAAGGCTAAGGACATTGTCAAGAAAACAAAACGGCAGCCAACACAATGGGAAAAGATCTTTACCAACTCCACATCAGATAGAGGCCTAATATTCAAGGTATTCAAAGAACTCAAAAAGCTAGACACCAGAAAATCAAACAACCCTATTAAAAATGGAGTACAGAGCTAAACAAAAAGTTCTCAATTGAGGAATATAGAATGGCTGAGAAATGACTCTTTTCTTTTTGAGAGAGCACTTTGCTTCCTGTTCTTTAAGAACTCCAGTGTTTCCTCCACGTGCCTGTGCCTCAGACTCACCCTTGTTCCAGGTGGAAAAATGCCTGTGTAGCTGTTTTGAGAGCTCAGCCTTTAGCAGACAAATCCGGAGTCCTGAGGACAGAGACCAGGCCCTCTCTGTGGGCCAAAAAAGAACTCTTTTTCTAGAGAGCATCTTGATCTCTGTGCCCTGAGAACTCCAGGAATTTCCTCTAAAGTAGTGTTTTAAATGTATAAATTATTGACGCACAATAGAATTCTGTATTTCATTAAGAAAATAAAAATTAAATTTACCTTATGACCTACATATTCTCCAGAATATTTACCCAAAGATTCTAAGTAAGAACAGCACAGAAATTCTTACAAATCAATGTTTATTTCAACACAAGTGACAATGGTTAAGTAACCAATTTAAGCCCAAGTACCTCTCAGTGGATGTTTGGATGTAGAAAATATGATATATATTAGGTTTTCCAACAGCCAAACAGATTTCTTTTTTCATTTTTATTGTATAGTCTCTGTATTTACATTTCAGATGTTATATTCTTTCCCCCCACTACCATCACCCTCCCCTGCCTCCATGAAGGTGCTCCCTCTCCTAATTACCATTTTCAATCTCAGCAGTTTGGTGTTCCCCTACACTGGGAAAGTGAGTCTTCACTGGAACAAAGGCCTCTCCAAATTGTAAATACTATTTATTAGAAATAGGCGTAAAGTTATGTAACTTGAAAAGAATAAAAGTATAAGTTGATTAATATTGAGAGAATGCCAAAACACTCTTTACTCCTGACAAGAGAAAAATAATTGGACTTTTAGGGAGAAGTAATAATGCAGAAAAAAAAAAAAAAACCCAAAATGAAACAAAACAAAAAAAACAAACAACCACACAAACCTCATATAAACATTATTTTCCTCAACAGCAATTTACATTTGGAAAAGATTCAGGGCTACTTCTGAAGCCCTCATAAACTTTGTTATATGAACTATGAGTATATTGTTCATTGTACTACTGAGAACCAATAATTAAGACTTACGTTCCTGCACACATAAACTATATATAATGAATGCTAGAAGACATAGATGTCCTAATAAAAAGCTATTTGTCATAGCAGCCAAACAGCTTTCTATTAGGACAAACTTGGTGCACAACAAAATGACCACGCCTAATACTATAAACATAGTAAACAAGAAGCCATACTCAGATAATAGTCTACCACCATTTTCCTAAACCAATATAATTTCTTACTATGTTCTAAATACTCCTCCTTCTAATTATACAAGAAAGTAGCTCTCAACCTTCATCATGAAGCTTTTCTCTACCATAGATGGTGACAATTTCAGTGACTGACAGTCTTTCAAAAGAAAAAGAATAAATATATATGGGGTGTTCAACACCAACTGATACATATATTAAATATAACCCCTACACCAAGTTTCAGGAAAATCACAGAAAATAGGACAGAAAGATTCTAAGAGTCAGAAAGCCAGGGAACCTGCTGTGAAATAGTGACTATGACAAGCAAGATCTACCCATGAATTCTAAACAATATGTTTTCCTTGACATTGAGAATATTAAAATAATGACATTATTGTATATGCCAGTATTGACTGGAGAAATTTCTTATGTATACATCCCTACATGAAAATCCTGTTGAGACACATGAGCAAATCTAAATGACTCAGCAAGTTAAATATACATGTGTACATACATACACACATATGTAAACATATCCATAAAACAGTAATAATTACATAGATCTTTAATTTGGAAGAGGGCATGGAAGGAGAAAGGGGAGCTAAGGGGGAGGGTTAGTAATGATGTACAAGCACTGCTCATGCATAAAGTTCTCCAAAAATAATGATAATTAAAAATATTTAAAAACCAAATATTATACAATTAATATTTAAATTAAAAACATAAAAGCAGGGACTGGAGAGATCGTTCAGTAGTTAAGAAGACTGGCCACTCTTCCAGAGCACCTGGGTTCATGTCTCATCCCTCACGTGGTTACTAATAATTATAAATCCAGTTCCAAGGGATCACACACTCTCTTCTGTTGGTGCAGACATGCATGCAAACATTCCAAACAACAACAGAAATAAAAGAAACCTAAATGACTATTGCCATAAATATCAAGGGAAAGTTTCTTTACAGTGAATTTGACATTAATTTTAAAAAATATAACCCTGTCAGTATAGGCATAATGTTAAGTAGCAGTGTAATCGCTACTACTCTCATTCTTGTGATAAAATACCAGGCAAAAGACCTCCAACTATGAAAGACTTGGTTTGGATTATGGGTTCCAAGTTAGAGCTATAAAAGGGAAGGCGAAAGGGCTGGTCATGTTACTTTTGTATTAAAGAACCTAAAAAATGAATGGTGGTTCCCTGCTTGCTTTTCCGTTTCATTCAGACCTATATCATAGCCTAGCGAATGTTGCCAAGTTCACAATTGAATTTTTTTCCTCATTAATTAATCTAGAAACACCCTCAGAGACATGCCAAGACATATGTTTCCATGGTGATTGTAAATTTCACCAAATTGGCAGCCAGTATTTATCACCACAAGCTCAGCAATTGTAAACCTGACATAACAATTTGGTCATGAAAATGCACTCTTTATAAGCTTATGTCCATCCCATAATATAAAACCTCAAAAGTACCTATAGCCTTTGACTATCTCTAAATTGTTCAAAATTCCACTCTTCCTAAAGGTTCTCTTAACTGTGAACTACTATAATATTAAAAGCAAATTACATTGCCCCAGTCTAAACTGCCACAAATTGAACACTCACTTTCCCAAATGGCAACATAAATGTAGCAAAGGAGAAAACACAAACCAATAGGACAAACACCAAATCCCATATTTGTATCTCCTGCACCTTGTATTCTTGTAGGAGTCATCTGGTTCCAAAGGGCTCAGATAGCCCTTTTCCTAAAGCTTTGTGGCTGTAGAAAGCACCAGTCTCTCTTCTACCAGCTCCACTGAGTGAATGAATTTTTACTCAGTGGCCACCCATGATATTGACTCTTTACCGTAATAGGATCTCTATTGCAACTTAGACTTCACCTCTACAGCTTTGTGCAATGGTCTCCCAGGAGCTAATTTAATGGCTCTGGATCATGGCACAGAAGAACTGATTGCAGTTACTCTGTTACCTTCATTTTGACCTCCACAACCCCCTCAATCCTTCAGCATTCATGCCTATAAACCTTACCGTGGCTGGATGCTGACTCCAAACTGTGTAAAACACAAGCTATAACCTGGCTCCTTTTTACTACAATTGTCTCTCTTTGGACTGTATGTTTTGTATGTTGACTCTAAGCTGTAGTTTGGTACCTTAAAACTCATTAAACAATGTTCTCCTTTTAGGGAGTTTTTTTTTTTTACAAAAGAATTCATATTGTCTCAAGATGGAATCTTTAATAGGTGAGATCTAACCCCAAGGACTGAATCAGGTAGGGTAGTCTCTGATGGCCTTTCCTTCAGTTTCTGCTCCACTCTTTGTCTCTGCATTTCCTCTTGTGAGTATTTTGTTCTCCCTTCTAAGAAATTCTAAAGCATCCCCACTTTGACAATCCTTGTTTTTGAGCTTCATTTAGTCTGTGGATTGTATCTTGGGTATTCTGAGCTTTTTAGCTAATGTCCACTAATCAGTGAGTACATATCATATGTGTTCTTTTGTGACTGGGTTACCTCACTCAGGATGGTAGTTTCGAGTTCCAACCATTTGCCTAAAATTTTATGAACTCACTGTTTCTAATAGTTGAGTAGTACTCCATTGTGTAAATGTACCACAATCTCTGAATCCATTCCTCTGTTGAAGGACATCTGGGTTCTTTCCAGCTTCTGGCTATTATAAATAAATAATGCTATGACACAGAGCATGAGGTTTCTCTATAACAACTCTGGTGTCTGCTTTCTCAGGATGAACCATGATTACAATGTTAAAATTCCACTCTTCCCTTTCAAGTGGCACATTTTTAATATCATTCTGCGCAACTTGTTGCTCTCTGATACTTTATACCAGAAAAACAAACCAAAAGGAAAATGGTAAACACTTGACAGTGCCACTCTATTATCCTGTCTTGAGACTGCCACTGTCAAAGAAATTACTAATTTATTTATTTTTTACATTCAGCTTTACTCGTGCTATAAATTCATTGAAAGAAGGAAGTAAATCCTTTGCCAATATCTAACAGGAATAGTTTCTAGCTAAGTTACTGATAAAAGTATTTACTCCATCTGCAACTTCATGAGCCAGACTTGCACAGTCTGGATCATTCACAGTATTCTATTTAGACTTCCTATCATGATGGAAAACTATTTCCTTTATACTAAGGCTTCTCTACCCTCTATGCCAAATATTTATATCTTCCCCTGCAAACCACAGGCCTATGAACAGATTTTGTGTGTGAGAACGGAACTGATACAGGAGACCACATGATATTCTATTGGTTTTCTGAAGAACTTCCACGTAACCGACAACTTCCCATTCCCATGGGTGTTATATAAGGAGTCTCTTTCCACACTCTCTCCAGCACTCTCTGTGTTTCAAATAAATTAAATTCTGACTAATTTTAGATCAAACCTCAGTCACTTTGATTTGCATTTTTGAATGACTAACGATGTTGTACATTCATTCACAGAGTCGTTGGACCATTTGACCTCATCCGATGGCTGTCTGTTCAGTAGGTTCATCAATTTGCTGGTTAGCTTATGACAGGGAGTTGATGCTTCATTTTCCTTTAAATTTTTAATACGCTTTGGAAATTGATCTCCTCTGAGATGAAAATCTGAAAAACTTTTCTGTCAGATACAGCTGACTCTTCTCTGTGTTCAGTGTCTTCTTCGTGTGAGAAAGCTTTTACATTCCATGCAATCCCATTTTCCAAATCCTACTGTTACTTTCAAAGCTATTTAAAATATGAGTGTGTTTATTCTATGTTTTCTTTTAGTGTTTTTTTTAAGATTTATTTATTTTGTGTATATTTAGCTCTCTTCAGACACGCCAGATGAGTGTATCAGATCCCATTACAGATGGTTGTGAGCCACTAGGTGGCTGCTGAGAATTTAACTCAGAACCTCTGAAAGAGCAATCAGTGCTCTTAACTGCTGAACTATCTCTCCAGCCCCTTCTTTTAGTAGTTCTAAATCACCTTAATTTCATACAGGTTAAGAGTTGCAGGCTTTAGTGTAATTCTTTTATGTGAGGGTATATAGTTGCCACAGTACCAATTTGTTGAACAAGATTTGTTTTTCCTTCAGTGTTTGTTTTGGAACCTTTGTCAAAATTAGATTATTATAACTATGTGTACTGTCTTCTAATTCCTCTCTCACCTTGATGAATATGCTGGGTTTTCTCTAGTAGTGCACTATTTTATTACTACGCATCTGCAGGATAATTTGATTCTGGAATTGTATGACCTCTAGTATTTCTAAATCTTTTGTTTTGTTTGTTTGTTTTGGTTTTCTTGACAGCATTTAAATTCTTCTTCTCTTCTCTTTTTCATCTTTTTTAAATTAGATATTTTCTGTATTTAGATTTCATATATTATCCCCTTTCCTGGTTCCCTCTTTTCTCATTCCATTTTCCCCTGCTTCCATGAGGATGCTCTCCCTCGCACCCAGTCCCGTGTCACTACCCTGGCATTCCCCTACACTGGGGCATGAAGCGTTCATAAAAACAAGGGATTTTACTCCTATTGATGCCCTATACGCCCATCCTCTGCTACATATGTGGCTGGAGCTGTGGGTTTCTCCCTGTGTACTCTTTGACTGGTGTTTTAATCCATGGGAGCTCTAGGGGGTCTGGCTGGTTGATACTGTTCTTCTTTCTATGCAGTTTAACTATTTGAGGTTACCAAAATTATGTTCTTATCAGTTTACTAATATTCTGGTTATGTTCCCTTCACTATTGTCTTATTCTTCTTTATTAAGATAATATCTAACTTTAGCTTTAAGGTTTAAAAAAACTTAAATAATTTTCTATATAAATGATTCTTATACGGTGCTGGGGGCCTGCCTCAGCCATTTGAGGTTTGGAGCTGAGGTTTAACACAGCTTTGGATGAAGGTCAAAAAACTGATGACCTCTGGCCTTGTAACTCTCCTAACTGTATTAGGGGCTGAAAGCTGATGGCTTCTGGTAATGTAACGTTCTCTTGCTTACTCTGTTGCTGAAAATCACTGGGTGCTTTTCTTCTTAACTCTGTGCTAAAATAAGCATTGGGGAAACTTAACTATTTGTGCTTAAACAAGCATTGGGGAAATAGGAAAGGGATTTATTGCTAATTCTCCTCTGCTGGGGAATTAGATGAAGCCTCTTACTGTCCTGATGAAAGTCTAAGAGCTCATTAAGTCTTCTAAACCAAGAAGAAAAGAAAGGAATGCAGCTACACAGAAAACACACACACACACACACACACACACACACACACACGCGGTGAAGCACAGAATGACTACCTTGCCTTTATTTCATGATTATTTTTAACCTTTTTATAGTGGTATAAAGGCAAAATGTTTTCTATGTAACAAAGAATTACCTCATACACAATATGTTACATGAAAGCAGAGTCCCAAAAAGGTATCAAGAACAAATTCAAAGCACTGTTTTATATAGTAAGCTCATTATAAGTTCAAAGCAAGTTTTTACATGGCCTTGCCTTGTCATAGTGCACATCTGTAGCTTTATCCTTGAACTTTAATGTTCTTCATTGAACACAAATTTGTCCCAAACCCATATCTTCTTTTAGTGTAACATGAAACCTTATTGTATGTCTTACTATACAGGCATTATTTTTCATTATGAGGAGAGGGTGAATTCTATTCTTAATCCTAACTTTATTATATCCTCATAGCAAAGCAACTAAAACTATCTCTTAGTCCTTTCTTCAAATGAATATTTGAATCAAATCAGAAATTTTATTAAAATCATTGATTCATCTAATCAGCATTTGATTTATGAAATTTCATATTTATGTTGATCTGCAGAAAGTTTGCTTAGTAAGGTGGGCAAATGCCCAGGAATCCTTAGGGTATATAATAGTGACAGGAAAGGAATATCAGCTGCATGAAGCAATCCTGAGACAAAGTCTCTTGGGACCTTCCCTCTCACAGATCATCCAATATAAGGTGCCTTAGTCTTTGCTACGTGGCTCTTGACAATATAAAGTACTCTTGACTCTAAGGAAAAATTTGGCATTTGTTTCCTGATATTTTTTGTCACAATTGAAAATACCTAAAGGCATTGAGTACATAAAATACAGTTAACTATTCTAAAAAAAAAAAAAAAAAAAAACAGGTCAGTTTTCTTACATTCATCTCACACACATATAAAAGAATTGTCTTGCTTAAACGTTAAAGGCAATATTTATAAAACCCTGACTTTTATAACTTTATTTGGAAGAGAGAATTCTCAATTGAATCCTCTTTTATTAACAGTAGCAAATAGAGGTGGTTTGAGAGACCTGCGGATTTATAATGTCAAATTTTCAACTTTAATTAATACTTCTTCTAGTGTTTACACTTGAATGTGTTAAATATTTATTTTGGTGCATGTTTCTTAGGTGGTTGCCAAAACATCTGTGGGGCTGTCAAGGTATTTCTCCAATATTTCTTCAGAGTCTTTTTCCCTTGTCTATTTAGGGAAATATGCCTTTACTCTACACCCAGACTGGTCACTAATAAAAAGATGGGGGTAGAGAGTGTTCTCATTCTTTTGTTCTTAACTAGAAATACATTTTATTATTTGCCCCTCATCCCTCCTCTGAATCCCTACATTTCTGGGGCCTCTACTTCAGTCTGTGCTGTTGCAGCTTATAGTGCTCTCCAAACAGCATCCAGCCTACTCACACAGGCCTGCAATTACTGTAAGTTTAATAGCAAAAACTCTGCTCACCTTTTGTTACTCAGATGATTTTTATGTATAGTCTGATCTTCTAGGCAATATCATCATAAATGTTCTAGTTTCCAGCACCAGCGAGATCGAAAGATGGGTGGGTGGTGCAGACTGACCCACACAGATTAAGTAGAAATGATTCTGCACTGTCCCATGTAAACTTGGAGCAGTATACCAGGGAAAACCAGCCAATTTACAAACTTTGTATTTCACTTCACAAGAGCTTTCTGGAAAGTCTGCTGTACAGAAGATTTTTGTCCTATACATGAACTCACATCATCCAGAAATGTGTGTGAAAGAGCAAAGATTTTAAGTAAAGCAAAGCAAATGTCACTACAACGTATTTTATTTGACTGTATTCTAATCTTTTCAGTATTATGTATTTATACAATAGTATGTAATATGAATGAGGACTAGTCAGACATCTGGCAAAGGCAAATAAATTAGTTTCTTTTTAATCTTCATCTTCAGAGACCTTAATACCACAAGAAACCCCGTGATCCCTTTATGCACTGTAATGCTGCTTTATTTAGCAGGTAATCATGGCTGAAGTAAATTGTAGTTTCCCTGTGACCTTACATATGCTGAGGAAGAGGGGACAACATGGAATTTGACTAGAGTATGGTAATGAATTGATAAGCCATGAAATCCAGATTTTTGATTCCCTAAATTATCTCTAAAAGCCAGAAGAGGGAATAGCTTTCACAAAAATAAAAGGAAGCAACATTTTATTGTTTATCTAACATAGTTACTTCTTAAAGCAAGAGTGGACATTAGATTATGGTTATTATTTGTGTAGTACAGTCATTAAAACAGAAAACAGATGAATTCTGACACAAATGACTAAACTAGGAGAGAAAAGTATGACTAGAATTGTAACTTTGTTTTTTATTGAAGACACTCTAGTAGGAAAATAATACCATTCTTATGGCATGATGCATTTAATTCCAACGGAATTTACTTCAATACACACATGCTAACATTTGATTACAAAGATTTAATTCAGCTTCACAGGATTTTGCCAAAAGGAAGAATGCCCAGCCATCCATTTCACAGAGCTAATCTGGTTGCAAGTGTTTCGCTGAGAAACATATGATTGAATACAAAGGAGATAAAATAGTGGGACAGCAAAAAATCAGATTTACAAAACTGTTTCTTGCTGTGGGGAAAAAAATTACAGCATGAGTGAAATTCTAGTTTCATTTATAATAACAAAAATATTCAGAACTCTTTCTCAGATAACACACCAATGCAAAAACATGTGCATTCTGAAGCCTACTAGGATGTCAGAATAAATGCTCTCATTTTTATAGCCATCTCCCCAACTTCCTTTGATGATGATGTAAGTATTCACAATTGTTCTTCCCTATTCTTATGGGAAAAATAATCATATCTCATTTAGTTGATAGACACTTAGTTGCTTCCGGAGCCTTTCCCTCATTATGTTCTGTAGATGTATAAGCTATTAAAAATAGTTATTATTTATTGCAGGTATGGAGCACATGCGATAATGTAACATTGAATGGCATCAGAAGAAGAATGCCAGGGCACTCACTAATCCCAGTTCTGCTTTTACTCATTAGCAGACCCATTGCTGTGGCCAGCTTCATCTGCAGGACTCAGACACAGAGACCCCATGGGCAAAAAGAAGCCTAGGACACTGTGTAAGGAACAGGCTCCCAAGAAGTTCCAGTAGTAAATTACTTGCAAAATTATACATGTTCAACATTTCCCATTTAGAAGGAAACACATGAACACTGCAAATGTGTTTTTATGAATGTCCAAAAATTCTTCTTTTTTAATTATTTTTATTAGATGTTCCTCTGTATTTACATTTCACTCCTTCCCCACTCTCTCCTGTTTCCCATATTCCTTCACCCCTCCCCTTGCTTCCATGAAAATGTTCCCACTCCCAACTGTCCATTCCTACCACAGTGCCTTGGCATTCCCCTACAATGGGAAAATTCACCTTCACTGGATCAAAGGCCTCTCCTCCCAATGATGACAGACAATGCCATCCTCTGCTACATATGCAACTAGAGCTATGGGTCTCTCTATATGAACCCATTGATTGGTATTTTAGTCTCTAGGAGCTGCGGGGTGGTAGTTGGTGATATTGTTGTTCTTCCCATGGGGGTGCAAACTTTTTGAGCAACTTCAGTCACCTCCTCCATTGGTATCCAAGTGCTCAATCCAATGGTTTGTTGCAAGCATCCTCATCTGTATCAGTGTGGCTCTCTCAGAGCCTCTGAGGAGATGTCCATGTCAGGTTCCTGTCAGTAAGCTTTTCTTGGCATCAGCAATAGTGACTAGGTTTGGTGGCTGCATATGGTCCATAGGTGAGGCAGTCTCTGTATGATGTATTCTTCAGCCCCTGCTCCACTATTTGTCCCTGTATTTCCTCCTGTGGGTATTTTTTCTCACTTCCAAGAAAGACTGAAGACCACATTTTGGTCTTCCTTCTTTTTGAGATTCAAAAGATCCATGAATTGTCTTTTAGGTATGCAGAGCTTTTGGGCTACTATCTGCTTATCAATGAGTGCATACCATGTGTATTCTTTTGTGATTGAGTTACCTCATTCAGGATGCTATTTTCTAGTTCTACTTCTTTGCCTAAGAATTTTATGAAGTCATTGTTTTTAATAGCTAAGTAGTTCTCCTTTGTGTAAATGTACTACTTTTCTATATACATTCCTCTGTTGAAGGACATAAGGCTGCTATGAACATAGTGGAGCATGTGTCTTTGTTAAATGGTGGAGCATCTTTTGGGTATATTCCCAAAAGTGTTAAAGCTGAGTCCTCAGGTAGTACTTGGTCCAATTTTCTAAGGAACCACCAGACTGATTTCCAGAATAGTTCTACCAACTAGCAATCCCATCAACAATGGAGAAGTGCTCCCTTTCTCCACATCCTTACCAGCATCTCCTGTCACCTGAGTGTTTGATCTTAACCACTTTTACTGGTATGAGGTAAAACATCAGGGTTATTTTGATTTGCATCTCCCTGATCACTAAAGATTTTGAGCATCTCCTTAGGTGATTCTCATCCATTTGATATTTACCGGATTTGAATTCTTTGTTTAGCTCTGTACCCCCATTTTAATAGGATAATTTGATTCTCTTGAGTTTTTGTATATATTGAATATTATCCCTCTACCAGATGTAGAATTGATAAAGATATTTTCACAATCTGTTGGTTGCTGTTTTGTCCTATTAACAGTGTTTATTGTATTACAGAAACTGCAATTTCATGAGGTCCAATTTGTCGATTCTTGATCTTAGAGCGTAAGCCATTGGCTAAATTTCTTTCTATATCAACTATGGGACATAGGAGTTAATACAATTCCTATTTTAATTTTGTAGAGGATTGAATGTAATCTTAAAATGAAATTGACAAGATAAGTAACTACCTTGAGATAAACCTTAATTTTGGGTACCAGTCTCCAAAAGCATTACAGAAAAAAATCACGTGATGCTTTTAGCATTCTTAAAAACTCCCTAATTACTTGATTTATATAACCTTCTCAGTACTAGCTTTTAAGTTTTAAAAAAACCTACCAAATTATACACTCAAACACATAAATATTGAATATAATACAGGGAAAAACACTAAGCAATTAGAATTTTCAGTTAATCTTCATAAGATACTGGAATATTTAATAATTAATGTCTCTAACCAAAAAAAAAAAACCCGTATTTTTAGAAATTATCTTTTAAAGTAACATGTCTCATAAGGGTTTAAAAGGAAGAGAAGAGGTGATGTTTGTCGAAAACTATTTATTCTTTTTATGAAGAAATTTGCCTCTGAGATTTAGTCAAACCATTTGTGAACAACTTTTCAAGTGTATGACAAAATATCCCTACATAGGTCATAGATAAGGGTCTGAAAGGTTTTGTTTGTTTTTAAAATGTAGCTCTGGAGAGCAATTCAGGGACTAAAAATTACTCTGCTGTTGAATTATGGCTGCAGTTCTCAGATACGTTTTAAATCATTTTGAAAAGTTATTGAGAAGGCTGAAAGAAAGAGCTAACAGTTAAAATAAATGCTGCTTAGGCCAACAACATGAGTTTGGATCCTTGCCCTTAGGTTTGTTGGCTTATACCTACCTATATCTCCAGTTCTAGGATGATCTAACACCTCTGGCCTTCAGAGGCACCTGACTCATATGCACATAATTTTGAAAAGAAACAAGACAGTAGATACAGAGAAATAATGAAAAAGTAATTGTTAATATCTTGAGAAGTTATTATAGAATAATAAACTTGCTATCATAAATGGCAACTTACATCAAACAATTTTTATCATATTGCAAAAGTCACCACTACTCCCAACTAAATTAAATACCCTGTCAAAGAACTGATAAGCATTTATTTTTCAAAGTAACTTTTTTATATACAACATATTTCAGAGGAGTGAAAATATTTTTCCTTGACCTTCTCACAAGTACAGGGCTTAGACTTCTATAATAAGTGGATTAACAAGAAAAAGTATATAAATGCACTATATATATATATATATATATATATATATATATATATATATATATATATGACATAGAAAACTACATAGGAAGTCTCATGTTTACAAGTTTCTTTTTCTGCAGAATGAAGTGGGTTAGACCTTGTGAACAGTTAAATGGACATTATCTGATGGGTATAAATCTGAAAAAAGGTTTAGGATCTCTTCTCTCTGTGATCCATTTTCTTTGCAGATAAATATTGGTTGCCTCTGAGCCTAGCAGGGTACTGCTCATTGGAGAGTCTTCTGAGCCACTATAGCAGAGAGAATCTGAGGATGGGAGTGATGGAGATGAGGCTCAGAGGAAATTTTTGCAGCAGTGATCTCAAATTTTTCACATTAAAACATGCAGTAGACCAAGATTTCACTATTCGAGGAAACTAACATATTTCCAGCTCCAGTAATGAACATATGCTTAAAGTAAACTATTTCAGATTCTAATAAAACAATAGATTTTCCCCATAGATTTTTTCGACTTCTATAACTTCTTTTATATTTAGAGCTAATCTTCACAAGGGAATTTGCGGGTGCCTTAATTTTTTTCAGACTTTTAAATATTAAAGGCAGACAACTCTATCTCGAAACTATATTATTTAAAGTATATTACCATGTGAGGTATTTGGTATTTTAATTTGTGAAGTTTTTCAATATATGGACAATTTTACTTTATAAAAATCAATGAAAATAGTGATGTGATATACAATACAGTGAGAAGTTCTTATACCTATTTTATGTTGTTTTTTTTACAGTTAGGCTTGAATGAAAAACCAGAAAGAATAATAATAGGATACACTAGGGATCTGATGCTATCTTTGATTTCAAAGCGGAGAATTGGAGTGGGAAGCATAAAACAATCCATGTGGCTACATTTGCACGGACAATTCATGTATATTCGTGCAGGCCTGACCACTGTCTCAGAGGCTACTGTTCTTCAAAGCACGGTCTGCTTGGCCCCAAGCTCTATTCACTATCTCAATGTGTTTAATAGTTTTCTCTTTGAATTTCCATTTATCATGAGTATTGGCAGGACCACTGGGAGGGTCTTGTGAGAAGTGTTTCTCTCCTGGGCGTGTTCTAACTTTTCTACTTCTCAGACACAGTCATTAGCTTGCTTCTTCCCATGTGCTAGCATATCTTGTCAGCTTTGTTCATTTTAACTCTTCTGACTGGGGTGAGATGACATCTCAAAGTAGTTTAATTTGTTTTTTACTTAATTACTGAGGCTGATGAACACTTTTGTGAAAATTATCCTTCTCTTGAATAGTGTTTCCACTTCTCAATTTCAGTAGCTCTTGAAAATTTTGTACTTGCTTTTGCTACATGAAATTATATTCTTTTTTAAAAATGTTTTTTTCTTTTATTGAAAATATTTTTCCCATATATTGTATGCTAATTATATTTCTCCTCCTTCTACTCCTCCAAGTTACTACTTTCTCTCATATCTGGATCCACCCTTTCTTTCATTAGAGATCAAACACACTTCTCTTATATAACAGTAAAATAAGGTAAGGTATGATTTTAAAAAAAAAGAGTAACACATTTTAATAGGACCAAAACAAAAACAAGCCCCCCAAAACCAAATGGAAAAAACCCAAGAAAATGCACAAGAAGCAGATATGGATTCAGAGACCCACTGATTTTAACGTTGAGGAATGCCTTAAAAATAGATTAGAAATTAAAATATTTAGACAAAGGACTTGTAGAATGAACTGAGCATCTCTCTCTCTCTCTCTCTCTCTCTCTCTCTCTCTCTCTCTCTCTCTCTCTCTGTGTGTGTGTGTGTGTGTGTGTGTGTGATTTTAAAATGCTAAACAAAACATAATGAGATAAGAAAACACCAAGGATGCCTTTGAGTTCTTTCTCTGTTGTCTATCTGTTGCTGGACTTGAAAAGTTCTCAACAGTACTTTGGAGGTAGTTCAGGCACACTGCCGTCAGGACTCACAGCCTGCCCATAGAGAACTGAGCACCCAGAGAAGACGCAGGAGAGCCTACACTCTCTCTACTGACTTTCTGGGAAAAGACCTACGGAAACTCTCTGGGAGCCAGTATCACAGTACTTCTTGTGTCTGAGCTCTTCAAGCCTCCATGTGCACCCTAAACGAGAGCTGGCCCACTGCCATCTTAACTCACAGCCTGCCTATAGAGAGCTGAACACCCAGGACCAATCTCCCTCTGAAATCTATGGCCCACTTCACACAGGAAAGACAAGCTCCATTCAGAGACAACAAGATCAACTAACATCAAAGAAAAGAAAACGGCAAGAGGCAAGCACAAGAATCTAAGCAACAGAAACCAAGACAATCTGGTCCCATGAGAAAGTAGCTCTCCCACCATAACAAGCAGTGTATATCCAAACACCCACCTACACACACAGACACACAGACACACACACACACACACACACACACACACACACAATGATTTGTACTTAAAATTGTGCATCATGCTGATGATAAAGTTCCTTGAAAAGCACAAGAATTACTCCCTTAAAGAAATACAGGTGAACACAGAAAAACAAGTACAAGCCCTTAGAGAAACATAGGAAAACACTAGCAAACAGTTAAAGGAATTGAACAAAACCATTCAGGATATAAAAACAGAAATGAGAACAAGAGAGAGAGAGAGAGAGAGAGAGAGAGAGAGAGAGAGAGAGAGAGAGAGAGAGAGAGAGAGAGAGAGAGAGAGAGAGAAACCTGAAGATAAAAAAATCCTAGGAAAAAGGACAGGAGTCATAGTTACAAGCATCACCAACAGAATACAAGAGATGGAAGTGAGAATCTTAGGAGCAGAAGACACCATAGAAAACATTAACAACAGTCAAAGAAAATGTAAAAATTAAAAAGTTACTAACCAAAAACATGCAGGAGATCCAGGACACAATGAGAAGACAAAACCTAAGGATAATAGGTGTAGAAGAAAGAAAAAACTCCCAAATGAAAGGCCCAGTAAATATCTTTAACAAAATCATAGAAGAAAACTTTCCTAACATCAAAAAAGAGATGACCAGAAACTTACAAGAAGCCTTCAGAACTCCAATTAGATTGGACCAGAAAAGAAAATCCTCCCAACACATAAAGAATAAATGTTGGCATTACCCTAGGGCTCTGGGCTATCTAGTTTCAGGTTCCTGGTACCCAAGCAGTGCTTGAGAATGTGTTCCATCTCTTGGAGTGGGCTTAAGTCAAATCAGATATCAGTTGCTTACTCCCATAAGGTTTGGGCCATCATTGCATTACCATGTCTTGCAGGCAGGACACCATTGTAGATGGAAGTGTCTGTAGGTGCCTTAATGTTTGTGTTCCTTTGGTTGCATGCAGAATACCTTCTTGTACCAAAGATGCTAGAATCTGGGAGTGAAAGCAAAATGATTTCTGATGCTGCTCCCTGTGCTCTTGCTCTAAGAAAAGAAGCAAGTTTAAAGATCATGGGATTGCAAGATATTATACATTACTTTATTTCTTAAAGCCTTAAACATATTTAAACTTATATTCTATGCCTTATTAAATATCCTCAATACATGAAACACTGTCTCAGAGTTCATTAGCTTGACTTGCTAATGAGTGAGTACATCCTAAGGGAATACTGCAACATTGTTCTTGGGAGCAAGAATGCGAAATGCCCATCAGAGCATCAAATGTAATTTAAATGATACCCTTAATTCATAAAAAGAAATTACTTGTGTCAACCAAGAACATGATGCTAGAATTAGCAGTATGATTTTGTTCAATTTAAAGTAAACACGTTAAGGTGTTTTTCTCATATCCCTGGGTAATAGAGCATGAAATCAAATGCTTTTTTAAAGTAAATAACTTAACAAAAATGAATATTGAAAAGAAGGTCATCCAAACTGAAATTTCCTAACTTATTATTGTTCGAGATACAATATATATGTACATATAATACCCAAAATAAATTTAATTTTGGACAAAACAGGAAATGTGCAAATTCAAAATATAAAACATGACAAATATAAAAATGGTAAATCATAAAAATATAAAAATGGTAAAAAATATAAAAAATTTATTTATTTATGTGAAATGCTTACTGTGTACGTTTTTTGCTTTACAACTGGTGATATTTTTCTTTCAATGATGAGATTAAACATTTATATTGTAGAAAGATTGGGAGTTCTGCATTCAAACCTTTTCTGCTCAATTTACTCTGTCAAAAAGTTTACATATCTTTATTAACTTTTTCTAAATGGTTGCATTACTGTAACCAAACTCATCTGTCTTATCTTATCTTTTATTTCAGTCTCTGTAAAATAATGCCATGGGATGATACCTCACCACCTTAGCATTTCCCTAAGCTGGGGCATTGAGCCTCCATAGGACTAAGGGCCTCCCCTCCCATTGATTTTAGACAATGAAATTCTTTGCTACTTATGCAGATAAAGATCTGAGTTTCTCCATGTGTACACTGCGACTGGTACTTTAGGCCCTGGTAGCTCTTGGGGGGGTTGATATTGTTGTCCTCCTTGTGGGGTTGCAATCCCCTTCAGCTCCTTCAGTCCTTCCCCTAGTTTTTCCATTGTGATCCCCATGCTCATTCTGATGGTTGGCTGTGGTAGATATTTTTTAAATGTGATGTCCTATAAGAATTCTCCCATCCATTGTCATTGTCATTATTATAACCTGTTGAAGCCAGTATACTGTTGAGATTTCCTGAACGCTGATACCCTGTCACATAAGAACATACTTTTCACAGAAGATGTCCTACTCTAATCTTCTGATTCTTACAGGCTTTCTCTACCTCTTCCACAATATTATGTAAGCCTTAGATCTAGTAGTTGTGCTGTAGATGTACCAATTTGGGTTGGTTACCAGATAGTCAGTTGCTCTGGCATTTTGATCTACTGTGTCTTTGTGTAATGGTTTCAATCTATCAAGTGAACAACAGCCTTGTTTTCAAAATAGAATATAGATCTGGACAAATAGTTCCCAAAGAAGAAATAGAAAGAAAAAAAAGCTAGAAAGCCTCTCAAATCAGAATGGATTAGATAAATAAAATTGCTGACAATATGTGGTAACCATTATGTAGGAACCAGTAGCTGATAAGCTATTGGCATTTGATCTCATCTTTAGGGGCTAGTGTAGTTATCTATAACTGTGTGATACCTGAGATGTAGACTACGGTCCTCGACAAACTCTGTACCAAATAGTAGTCATAGATTAGACTTCATGGACTTAAAGACTGAAAGAGAAAAGGATTACTCAAAATTGGGTGACTGTACAGGTAAGGGATTGGATCTAGGAAGAGTAAAGAAGTAAATTGGAGAAAAACATTTATGCAATTCTCATGGAATCAGTAAAAATAAATGGTTAAAATAATAGTGATTAAAATCAGAACATAACCCAAATTTAAATCAATAAAATACATCATAAAAATTAAAATTACCAAACTGGTTTCAAGAAACATTTGAGCTAGCATATTAATAATTAAATAGAACTAGTTACACTTTTCCACTAACTAAAGTAAGGCATGAGACGATTATATAAGAACTTTTAAATTATTTATACTATGTCACAATGTACCAGAAACATTGAACAATGATATAAAAGTAAGAAGGTCTATTTTGTGGAAAAAGTGGGACACTTTTCAATATTCTTAAACAATATTATTAATATAAATGACACAAATTTTTTAAACCAATAACAAAGACAAAACTAATGGCTATGTATTGAATTAAAATTTTATTGAATTAAAAATTCAATAAAAATTTATAATCCCATTAAACATTTAGAAGACATACTTTAAATGTCCAAAATGATTGTGAAATCTATGAACAAGGAATAAACATAACAGGACAGTTTAAATATGTCTACTTAGCAACTAGTGTAATTTAAAATGTCTAACTAATAAACGGCCACGTCTCTAATGTAACTACTTAGCATCATAATATGCTTATTATTTCCTGATTATTCTGTACATTTACTGTTTATAATTTTTAAATTTTGCTTCCTTAAAGCTAGAGCACATATTAAGAGCTAAAGGCATGTTCGAATGAGGAATGCTTAGGGTGTTATTAGAATAGCCTAGGAGATAAAAATTTCAGTGAAAGGACAGTCTGTAATCATCCAAAAAGGCTTTTGATATAGCAAAATGCAGAGCATTCATTCAAAATTTTCAAAGCCATGGCCATCTATTTGTAAAAATTACTTAGATTCCTAAAAAATATAATAAATATAAGTTCTGGAGAAGTCAAACTATGAATTGAAAAATGTTTGTGCAATAAAAATTTTAGAATTAACATTTTAATCTCATACTTATCTCTTCATATATTATTATACTTCATTTCTCTACTAAGTGTGCATATGTGAAGAATCAAGGCAACATGAATCGGGTGGGAGTCATAGACTTGGTAAGGGGGAGAGCAGACCTGGCAAGTTTGAAAAGATAAAGAGAAAGTCTGTTTTGCACATATTTTAGACAAAGAAGCAAAGCACCATAAGAGGCTCCCATTGAAGGCTGTGAGACACCAATCCCTACAGTTGCAGTTGCCACACCTATGCCAGCCATTCTCTCCTTCAATATGTCCTATGCTGCAGTACACATGCAGTACCAGACAGACAGACAGACAGACAGACAGACACACACACACACACATACACACACACACTCACACACTCACACACACACACACACACACACACACACACACACACACATACAAACACATCTTTGATGTAGTTTAAAAGAGGTAGCCTGAACTCTGCTAACTCTCTAAGAATTTTTGCTTTGTTTTTTCCCTTACATCTGTATTAGCAGGATTTAAGGGAAAAGCCTTGACTTGTTCTATAAAATACTTAATGCCCCAAACAGAGTCTCCCTTCTCTGTCTTTGACCTTACTTTTGAATCAGATATTTTTATTTACCAACTATTTATTGTTTTTGTATATTCTGACAGATTTCTCAACCACAATTCAAATGCCTTCATTTTGTAATTTTAAATGTTGGGTTTTATGATTGGTATATTTAATAGATGAAAAAATGTGTTTTATCCAACCCACCTCTGACTCCCTTCCTTCCAAGTCCTCCCCAACTCCACCTAGCACTTTTCCTTCCCAGTTTTCCATTCTTCCATGCCCTACCACCATATCAAAATCTGACATCCTGTATACAAATACCACCAATAAAGCAACTTCATAGTAATAATATAATCAATTATAATAATTATAATAAATTATGTCTTATTAATAAATAGATCAAATTCTTTTTATTGGTTCACAATGCTGGCTTTATTCTTAATTTCACATAGTGGTACAAACCTTTTTGTTTTGTAATTTTTAATGCATTTATTAGATACTATTGGAAAAGGTCATTTTCTGAATCAAATATCAGATAAATATATGTTTTTATCTTTTATTCTTAATTTTTTTTATTTTTACAGTCAAGTCATTATCCCCATCATGGTCCACCCTCTAACAGTTTCTCATCCGATTTCTCTTTCCCTGTCTCCAAGAGGATGCCCACGCCACCACCACACCAGATATTCCCACTCCCTGGGGCCTCAAGTCTCTTGGGTGTTAGATGCATCTTCTTTCACTGAGGACAGACCTGGCATTTTCTACTGTATTTAAGTGGCACAAATCTTACTGAGGGTCTTTTTACCTTCAAATAATTACTTTTTGGGGGTGATGGGCATAGAAGTTTCTTCTGCAGTATCATAGTTCTTAATCAGTATGTGATGTGTAGTAAAGGATAATTAATATAGTGAATGAATGTAAAAATAAGGACTTGGTTGACTATACTATTTAAGAAATTAGTAGTAAGTAATTAGTATGTAACTCTAAAAGGTTTTAGATGCTCCCAAATTAGAGACATTTGGAAATCTAATAGGAATTTTGATTAGATACTTTTTCAGAATATATGAATTCTATATCTATATTTTATAGAAATTCAAATTTGAGTATGTTTCATGTAATTTTAATTTAACAGAAAATCAATTTATTAATTATTGTGGACATATTACTTATGGATTTAAAAACACTAATGGTGGTTTTCTTTGCATAATAGAAGCTTAAATACACAATGATGTAAAAATGGGACAGGCAGATATAGGTGATATTCAGGAGTGTTCTCTACTCTCACACAGATGTACTCTTGGTTTTTGAAACAGTTCTTTGATTAGACAGTCTTCTTCACGTTTTTTTCCTTGCATAGAATGTCTTTAATGGAAAGCCTGAGCAAATTTGCAACACTCTGTCAGATTATATTTATTGACGTTTAAAATTTAATCTTCAAATTGAAAGAAAATGTTATTTGGGTTATTTATTTTGATTTCTATGAATTTAATTTCAAAGGCATTTTTCTAGTAGAGTAATATTAGGGAATTGTCAACCTAATAGCCTAGTAGCTATCTTGCTACAGAGTGCAAATTATATGCGTATAGACTACTTGAGCTACACTGCTTTCCAATATAATGTTTTAAAGCAAAGACCTCTGAGATGGGTTAAAAGATCTCACACTTGACTGGGTAATATTTTACTTTTATGCTGCTGTGATAAGCTTAACAAAACTCCCTTAGAAGACAGAGTCTATTGAGGGAGTTACAGTTTCAGAGGATGAGCCCATGACCATCATGGTGAATAAGTAATATGGGTAGGAATAGGTAGGCAGATATGGTGATCAAGCAGTAATTAAAAGTTTACATGTTGATTCACACCATAAGGCAGAGAGGGATCATTGTAAATGGTGTCGAATTTTGCAACCTAATAGGTCCACTTCTAGTCTTTTATCTCCTCAAACAAAACCACACCTAATCCTTCACGAACAGTTCCATCAACTGGTGACAAAGCATTCATATGAGCCTATGGGGACCATCCTCATTCAAACCATGACAAGTTAGAATGGAGGGTGAGCAGGGTCTAGAAAGAGTAGGGGAAAGGTGATAGAAATATTTTAAGAAGGTCTCAAACAATAAATTGTAACACAATTTTAAAAATTCAACTTGAAAACAGCATTTCATATCTATTAAAACCAATGTTGTTCAATTTTGCCACATTTTTCTGTATCTAACTTTGCAAATATTTTCGACTCTGTCCTAAGTATGACAGAAGAAAACAGACCCTTTCATATCAAGTAACAGTAAATGTGGTGGAGGTTGAAAATTGTGACCATGCTTTATTTAAATTTGCTTCTCTATAAACATAATTATAAATAATAAATGGATATAAACTCTTTCAAAAATGTTTATTTTTAAGCACTACAAATGTCTGTGATGAACAACTAAGTTTTTCTTAGGCAGTTCTACTTCAAAGAAGATAAAGCAATACTTTGGTCAACCTGCTAATGTTTAGAAAGTACAAATTTGCTTATTGCTGAACATAAAATGTATCTCTTCAGTGCTGGAAATATGTTGAGAATGTGAATAAGCGAGTAAAGTTATATAAAGTTTAAAAAAGTTAAGAAATCTTTTACTTGAAAAATAAGCATTCCAGTATTAACATGATAATGAAGTTTTAAAGTAATACTTTTAAACAGAACTGTTAATGCATGTAATGTTTAAATGATAGACAGTTCAAAGAATTTGTAATTATACAGTCTACTAAAGTAATACATATTTCTAATTCCTATTGCATTTATAATGTTTTTATTATATTATACTGTTTGAGATGATTTTGTAATATAATATGTCTTTGTTTTCTTCTTTCTAACAGCTTTTTCTGGTTGGAAAGAATAACTTTATTTACAGGCATGTGGATTCATTTTTTTTCCTACGTCAAATTGTTTCTTGACCTTGTGAGGGCAGATCTAATTGTAATGGAACAAGGAGCCTGATCCTGTCAAAAAAGCTAAGCCTTCCTTTGGAGCACAAATAACCAATGAAGTAATCCCATGAACTCAACACCTCTAGCCTGACAGCCATGTACAGAACCATGGGGGCAGAAAAATGCCACAGCCTTAAATATCTTCACTAACAAATTACCAAGAAGAAATGACCAACAGATGGAATGAACTAAGTTTTTAAAAGTCAACATGTAAGCAAAATCAATCGATTTCATTATGGAAAATTAGTATTCCCAGATATCTGCCCGTCCATGAAGCAAAATAAAACAAAAGCACCTCATCAGTGAAGTTATTGAATTATCCACTGATTTATCTTTTTAAAATGTGGAAGAATAGAAACAAAAGGTATCTCAAGTCAGAATTACTTCTCATTTCAACACATTTAGACAAAACCAAAAGCTGAACTGGCCAGAACATTGTATGACCTGGATTAGGAAGAATGTTGTTGTTTGCAGAGAGGTAGATGTTTGCGGCACATGTGCCCTTAAAGCCATAATGGACAGCAGCATTGGCACTATTGCTTGAAAGGTGCAGTGTTACATCCTTCGCCTCGTATTTGTTGAGAGAGAAAGTTGGATTGCACCGATTCTCCATGCACTTCTGATATTTGCACAGTTGCTTCCATTCAGGGTAATGAAGTGTTTCGTTATTTGCACAGATGATCCTACCAGTTGTGAGACCACAAGAAGCCGTTTCTTACAGGCATCCAAAAAGGATTACTTGAGAATTCTCAAGGTAGTGATTTTTCTTTTTCTGATTAAAAAACAAAACAAACTAGCAAACAAACAAGCAAGCAAAAATATTAGTTCTTCATCGAAATGGATTTGTTTCTTAAACAAACAGTACAAAGAAAACATTATGATGGTAAATGAATGAGAATGACATCAAAAGGTTTTTATATCATTACATTAGGAAGTTGAACATGGTAAACTGCGAACTAAACACTAATGATTAATTTGGTTTGTTCTGTTAATTTAAAAAGTCATTTGTAATTTGTATTTGACATATAACAATTTTATACCCATTTCTCTCTCTGTTTCATGGGAAAATGTACCAGACAAACAAACATTTTCAGTTTATTTTTCTAAATAAATGTGTTGTTTGTAGAAGCTGTGGTTGTTTATTTAATTTAGATTTTGTTTGACTAAGAGGCTTTTTGCATAATTAAGAATTAAAGATAGATTGAGGTTTCAAATATGTTTATGGTATAAAATTGTGCTCACTTTTCTAAAACCCAAGGAGATGATATATTTTCCCACTTTCTTCTTATAAAGGGCTATTTAACATATTTGTAACTGTATCAGGAATTATTATTTATGCAACAATGTTGCTGGAAAACCAAGTTCAGGCCTTATAACAGTAAAAAAATTTCTTGTCTTCTTAGAGAATAAAACTGGATTTACACACTTAGGTCATTAATCATAGTTAATGAGCCCTGATCACCCCCTCCAATAGAGAACTGCTTATGACATCCATAATTATTCTTAAAGTTGATTAGGAAATCAGATGGGAGGAAACATGAACCTCTCAATCAACAAAAGTTTACGAAGTGCTCACAAATGCTTGTCTACACTTATGTCTTCTCCAGTGACCAGTGTGGGTAAATGCTGCTACCAGCAGTAAATATTGTGATGTAATGATATTCATGTAAATTGTTTTTAACAGCTAAAAGAATGGATTCTTGGCTTTATTCATAAAACTCAGTCTGATACCAAAGTCCTGTTATATTGTCCTCTGCACAAAGATAAGCTAATTTTTTTTCTATGATATATCTTGGTACTAGCAACATCCTGTAACATAATAAAAAATGTTTTCAATTGCAACATTTGAACCTCAGAAAGTTAAGGTAATAATCCTAAAAAGTAATGCATCTGGAAATCAAATTACCATCCCTGTGGGTTGTTAAGCAGTAATAGATGAGAGTGTAGATTCATTCCCATTTTTTAAAATTGTGGTGATTGCTTCAAACTGTAAATTAGTTGAAATTACATACAGGAAGTCTGCTTTCCCCATCGACCAGTAAATTTTGTCAATCACGAGTAGTTGAAATCAGAGCTCTTTGTTTGTAAACACGATCTGCCATTAGCACCACTATCCATAATGTACTCTCTAGAAATTCCTGAAAGACTTGCTGTGACATGAAATGATCATTCGCCTTGTAAACAGAGTAATTCTCATAGGAATTTATCAAGTAAATTAGAAAGAGACAGAATGTGGGTGGCCAAACCAGGGGTGGGTATGTCTAAAGCCTTTTTATTTCAGGTTTTCCCTTTGAATAACTCATTTATTTTTCTATTCTAGTTACTCCTCTATCAATACCCCCTCTTCACATTCAAATGTTAAACGTCTCTTCACATTTTAAGTCACAATTCTGTATATCTTTTATAAAAATCTATGAAACTACCTTGATGCCCACATGAAAGTATTAATGATAGTTTCTCTTCAAATCACAAAGGACCAATGGATAATAGTCACCTCCTGTTCAGCCTTTTTTGTTAAGGACAAGTACATATAGAAAAAAAAATACTTGCTGTCTTGTCCCAAGTCCTGCTCTTTGTAGAAAACAATTCCTTTATTTACTTGGTGCTTCTTGTATGTAGTATATTGATATGTAAGAAAAAGATGAGGAGAAAATATTGAAATGTTTTGATGGAACATGTTGGAGAGAATTTCCTCAAACATTTAGTTTCACAGGCTAACAAAAAGATATAACTGTGTAAGTTCCATGATGAAAACTATATGTTATGCAGGGACAATATATTCAGTGGGACAAGTAGATGCTGAGTACAGATCTGAAGGATGCGTGACTGAGGGTAAAACACACCAAAGAATCAGGCTTACAGCAGTGCAAAAGGAACATGATGGTCAGAAGACCCGATAAGGGCTAACCTGTGGAGGAAAAATAACAATAAGTAACACAAAGAAAATCAAGTAGGTACAGGAAAGGCAGACCGTGCCTGTGTGTATCCTCGGTAAAAACAGAACAAGGCATACTGTATAAACACCACAAACACTGACAATCAGAAACCCATAAATCATAGTAGCGTCCTGAAACAGCAAATGTAGGCAAATTTTACTCTCAGAAAGAGTACACATATTTCTCTCCCACCAGCTCTGCACACATGAATGAAGGCTTTACAGGATTCCCAAAATAAGTAGTGCAAAAAGTTACCAACAAGAGGGTAAATGAACACAAGCCACAAACAAGAGGACTCATAAAGAAAGAAAGGAGAGGACCAATTTCAGCTAAAGCATTCCACATGGCTTTGGAAATAATTTTATCCTACACTTGCTAATAAAGATCTAAAAACTCATTCACTAGGAATAGAT